>NW_026906952.1:2562800-2871625 GCF_033978795.1 Nerophis ophidion
TAAACATGTATTTAATATTAATACACTAAACATGTATTTAATATTTATACACTAAACATGTATTTAATATTAATACAAAACATGTATTTAATTTTAATAAACTAAATGTATATTTAATATTAATACACTAAACATGTATTTAATATTTATACACTAAACATGTATTTAATATTAATACAAAAACATGTATTTAATTTTAATACACTAAATAAAAATTTAATATTAATACACTAAACATGTATTTAATATTCATAAACTAAACAATATTTATACACTAAACCTGTATTTAATATTTATACACTAAACATGTATTTAATATTAATACACTAAACATGTATTTAATATTTATACACTAAACATGTATTTAATATTTATACACTAAATATGTATTTATTATATATCCACTAGACATGTATTTAATATTCATAAACTAAACATGTATTTAATATTCATACACTAAACATGTATTTAATATTAATACAAAAACATGTATTTAATATTTATACACTAAACATGTATTTAATATTAATACAAAACATGTATTTAATTTTAATAAACTAAATTTATATTTAATATTAATACACTAAACATGTATTTAATATTCATGAACTAAACATGTATTTAACATTTATACACTAAACATGTATTTAATATTTATACACTAAACATGTATTTAATATTAATACACTAAACATGTATTTAATTTTAATAAACTAAATTTATATTTAATATTAATACACTAAACATGTATTTAATATTTATACACTAAACATGTATTTAATATTAATACAAAAACATGTATTTAATTTTAATACACTAAATAAAAATTTAATATTAATACACTAAACATGTATTTAATATTCATAAACTAAACAATATTTATACACTAAACCTGTATTTAATATTTATACACTAAACATGTATTTAATATTAATACACTAAACATGTATTTAATATTTATACACTAAACATGTATTTAATATTTATACATTAAATATGTATTTATTATATATCCACTAGACATATATTTAATATTCATAAACTAAACATGTATTTAATATTCATACACTAAACATGTATTTAATATTAATACAAAAACATGTATTTAAGTTTAATAAACTAAACATATATTTAATATTAATACACTAAACATGTATTTAATATGTATACATTAAACATGTATTTAATATTCATACACTAAACATGTATTTAATATTTATACACTAAACATGTATTTAATATTCATACACTAAACATGTATTTAATATTAATACGCTGATTATGTATTTAATAATCATATACTAAATGTATATGTAATTATACACTAATCATATATTTAATTTTCATAGAGTAAACATGTATTTAATATTTATACACTAAACATGTATTTAATATTCATAAACTAAACATGTATTTAATATTAATACACTGAACATGTATTTAATATTAATACACTAAACATGTATTTAATATTTATACACTAAACATGTATTTAATATTCATACACTAAACATGTATTTAATATTAATACACTAAACATGTATTTAATATTTATACACTAAACATGTATTTAATATTAATACAAAACATGTATTTAATTTTAATAAACTAAATTTATATTTAATATTAATACACTAAACATGTATTTAATATTCATAAACTAAACATGTATTTAACATTTATACACTAAACATGTATTTAATATTTATACACTAAACATGTATTTAATATTAATACACTAAACATGTATTTAATTTTAATAAACTAAATTTATATTTAATATTAATACACTAAACATGTATTTAATATTTATACACTAAACATGTATTTAATATTAATACAAAAACATGTATTTAATTTTAATACACTAAATAAAAATTTAATATTAATACACTAAACATGTATTTAATATTCATAAACTAAACAATATTTATACACTAAACCTGTATTTAATATTTATACACTAAACATGTATTTAATATTAATACACTAAACATGTATTTAATATTTATACACTAAACATGTATTTAATATTTATACACTAAATATGTATTTATTATATATCCACTAGACATATATTTAATATTCATAAACTAAACATGTATTTAATATTCATACACTAAACATGTATTTAATATTAATACAAAAACATGTATTTAAGTTTAATAAACTAAACATATATTTAATATTAATACACTAAACATGTATTTAATATGTATACATTAAACATGTATTTAATATTCATACACTAAACATGTATTTAATATTTATACACTAAACATGTATTTAATATTCATACACTAAACATGTATTTAATATTAATACGCTGATTATGTATTTAATAATCATATACTAAATGTATATGTAATTATACACTAATCATATATTTAATTTTCATAGAGTAAACATGTATTTAATATTTATACACTAAACATGTATTTAATATTCATACACTGAACATGTATTTAATATTAATACACTAAACATGTATTTAATATTTATACACTAAAAATGTATTTAATATTCATACACTAAACATGTATTTAATATTAATACACTAAACATGTATTTAATATTTATACACTAAACATGTATTTAATATTAATACAAAACATGTATTTAATTTTAATAAACTAAATTTATATTTAATATTAATACACTAAACATGTATTTAATATTCATAAACTAAACATGTATTTAACATTTATACACTAAACATGTATTTAATATTCATACACTAAACATGTAGTTATTATTTATACACTAAACATGTATTTAATATTAATACACTAAACCTGTAGTTATTATTCATACACTAAACATGTATTTAATATTAATACACTAAACCTGTATTTAATATTTATACACATAACATGTATTTAATATTAATACAAAAACATGTATTTAATTTTAATAAACTAAACATTTTTTAATATTAATACACAAAACATGTATTTAATATTTATACACCAAACATGTATTTAATATTCATACACTAAACATGTATTTAATATTTATACACTAAACATGTATTTAATATTCATACACTAAACATGTATTTAATATTAATACACTGAACATGTATTTAATAATCATATACCAAACATATATGTAATTATATACTAATCATATATTTAATATTCATACAGTAAACAGGTATTTATTATCCTCTAAATAAGGCACACTTGGAAATAATGAATTTCTTTATGTGTGCAGTTGCGGCAGAAGTCCACAGGAGGGCGCACGTTCCCTCTTAATATGCCCGGTCCTCTCCGTCTCTCTCGCTCTCTTTTTCCTTTTTTTTTGTTTCTTTTATTTTTTTTTTACATAAGTTTGGTTTCTCATACACTTATATTTATACACTAAACATGTATTTAATATTAATACACTGAACTTGTATTTAATATTTATAAACTAAACATGTATTTAATATTTATACACTAAACATGTATTTAATATTAATACACTAAACATGTATTTAATATTAATACACTAAACATGTATTTAATATTAATACACTAAAGATGTATTTAATATTAATACACTGATCATGTATTTAATATTAATACAAAAACATGTATTTAATTTTAATAAACTAAACATATATTTAATATTAATACACTAAACATGTATTTAATATTCATACACTAAACATGTATTTAATATTCATACACTAAACATGTATTTAATATTAATACACTAAACATGTATTTAATATTAATACAAAAACATGTATTTAATTTTAATAAACTAAACATATATTTAATATTAATACACTAAACATGTATTTAATATTCATACACTAAACATGTATTTAATATTCATACACTAAACATGTATTTAATATTAATACACTAAACATGTATTTAATATTAATACAAAAACATGTATTTAATTTTAATAAACTAAACATATATTTAATATTAATACACTAAACATGTATTTAACATTTATACATTAAACATGTATTTAATATTAATACACTAAACATGTATTTAATATTTATACACTAAACATGTATTTAATTTTAATACAAAAACATGTATTTAATTTTAATAAACTAAACATATATTTAATATTTATACACTAAACATGTATTTAATATTCATAAACTAAACAATATTTATACACTAAACCTGTATTTAATATTTATAAACTAAACATGTAGTTATTATTCATACACTAAACATGTATTTAATATTAATACACTAAACATGTATTTAATATTTATGAACTAAACATGTATTTAATATTTATACACTAATCATGTATTTAATATTAATACACTGAACATGTATTTAATATTAATACACTAAACATGTATTTAATATTTATACACTAAACATGTATTTAATATTCATACACTAAACATGTATTTAATATTAATACACTAAACATGTATTTAATATTTATACACTAAACATGTATTTAATATTAATACAAAACATGTATTTAATTTTAATAAACTAAATTTATATTTAATATTAATACACTAAACATGTATTTAATATTCATAAACTAAACATGTATTTAACATTTATACACTAAACATGTATTTAATATTTATACACTAAACATGTATTTAATATTAATACAAAACATGTATTTAATTTTAATAAACTAAATTTATATTTAATATTAATACACTAAACATGTATTTAATATTTATACACTAAACATGTATTTAATATTAATACAAAAACATGTATTTAATTTTAATACACTAAATAAAAATTTAATATTAATACACTAAACATGTATTTAATATTCATAAACTAAACAATATTTATACACTAAACCTGTATTTAATATTTATACACTAAACATGTATTTAATATTAATACACTAAACATGTATTTAATATTTATACACTAAACATGCATTTAATATTAATACAAAAACATGTATTTAATTTTAATAAACTAAATATAAATTTAATATTAATACACTAAACATGTATTTAATATTCATAAACTAATTAATATTTATATACTAAACATGTATTTAATATTCATACACTAAACATGTAGTTATTATTCATACACTAAACATGTATTTCATATTAATACACTAAACCTGTATTTAATATTCATACACTAAACATGTAGTTATTATTCATACACTAAACATGTATTTAATATTAATACACTAAACATGTATTTAATATTTATAAACTAAACATGTATTTAATATTCATACACTAAACATGTATTTTATATTAATTAACTGAACATGTATTTAATATTAATACACTAAACATGTATTTAATATTTATACACTAAACATGTATTTAATATTCATACACTAAACATGTATTTAATATTAATACACTAAACATGTATTTAATATTTATACACTAAACATGTATTTAATATTAATACACTAAACATGTATTTAATATTTATACACTAAACATGTATTTAATATTAATACAAAACATGTATTTAATTTTAATAAACTAAATTTATATTTAATATTAATACACTAAACATGTATTTAATATTTATACACTAAACATGTATTTAATATTAATACAAAAACATGTATTTAATTTTAATACACTAAATAAAAATTTAATATTAATACACTAAACATGTATTTAATATTCATAAACTAAACAATATTTATACACTAAACCTGTATTTAATATTTATACACTAAACATGTATTTAATATTAATACACTAAACATGTATTTAATATTTATACACTAAACATGTATTTAATATTTATACACTAAATATGTATTTATTATATATCCACTAGACATGTATTTAATATTCATAAACTAAACATGTATTTAATATTCATACACTAAACATGTATTTAATATTAATACAAAAACATGTATTTAAGTTTAATAAACTAAACATATATTTAATATTAATACACTAAACATGTATTTAATATGTATACATTAAACATGTATTTAATATTCATACACTAAACATGTATTTAATATTTATACACTAAACATGTATTTAATATTAATACAAAACATGTATTTAATTTTAATAAACTAAATTTATATTTAATATTAATACACTAAACATGTATTTAATATTCATAAACTAAACATGTATTTAACATTTATACACTAAACATGTATTTAATATTTATACACTAAACATGTATTTAATATTAATACACTAAACATGTATTTAATTTTAATAAACTAAATTTATATTTAATATTAATACACTAAACATGTATTTAATATTTATACACTAAACATGTATTTAATATTAATACAAAAACATGTATTTAATTTTAATACACTAAATAAAAATTTAATATTAATACACTAAACATGTATTTAATATTCATAAACTAAACAATATTTATACACTAAACCTGTATTTAATATTTATACACTAAACATGTATTTAATATTAATACACTAAACATGTATTTAATATTTATACACTAAACATGTATTTAATATTTATACATTAAATATGTATTTATTATATATCCACTAGACATATATTTAATATTCATAAACTAAACATGTATTTAATATTCATACACTAAACATGTATTTAATATTAATACAAAAACATGTATTTAAGTTTAATAAACTAAACATATATTTAATATTAATACACTAAACATGTATTTAATATGTATACATTAAACATGTATTTAATATTCATACACTAAACATGTATTTAATATTTATACACTAAACATGTATTTAATATTCATACACTAAACATGTATTTAATATTAATACGCTGATTATGTATTTAATAATCATATACTAAATGTATATGTAATTATACACTAATCATATATTTAATTTTCATAGAGTAAACATGTATTTAATATTTATACACTAAACATGTATTTAATATTCATAAACTAAACATGTATTTAATATTAATACACTGAACATGTATTTAATATTAATACACTAAACATGTATTTAATATTTATACACTAAACATGTATTTAATATTCATACACTAAACATGTATTTAATATTAATACACTAAACATGTATTTAATATTTATACACTAAACATGTATTTAATATTAATACAAAACATGTATTTAATTTTAATAAACTAAATTTATATTTAATATTAATACACTAAACATGTATTTAATATTCATAAACTAAACATGTATTTAACATTTATACACTAAACATGTATTTAATATTTATACACTAAACATGTATTTAATATTAATACACTAAACATGTATTTAATTTTAATAAACTAAATTTATATTTAATATTAATACACTAAACATGTATTTAATATTTATACACTAAACATGTATTTAATATTAATACAAAAACATGTATTTAATTTTAATACACTAAATAAAAATTTAATATTAATACACTAAACATGTATTTAATATTCATAAACTAAACAATATTTATACACTAAACCTGTATTTAATATTTATACACTAAACATGTATTTAATATTAATACACTAAACATGTATTTAATATTTATACACTAAACATGTATTTAATATTTATACACTAAATATGTATTTATTATATATCCACTAGACATATATTTAATATTCATAAACTAAACATGTATTTAATATTCATACACTAAACATGTATTTAATATTAATACAAAAACATGTATTTAAGTTTAATAAACTAAACATATATTTAATATTAATACACTAAACATGTATTTAATATGTATACATTAAACATGTATTTAATATTCATACACTAAACATGTATTTAATATTTATACACTAAACATGTATTTAATATTCATACACTAAACATGTATTTAATATTAATACGCTGATTATGTATTTAATAATCATATACTAAATGTATATGTAATTATACACTAATCATATATTTAATTTTCATAGAGTAAACATGTATTTAATATTTATACACTAAACATGTATTTAATATTCATACACTAAACATGTATTTAATATTAATACACTGAACATGTATTTAATATTAATACACTAAACATGTATTTAATATTTATACACTAAACATGTATTTAATATTCATACACTAAACATGTATTTAATATTAATACACTAAACATGTATTTAATATTTATACACTAAACATGTATTTAATATTAATACAAAACATGTATTTAATTTTAATAAACTAAATTTATATTTAATATTAATACACTAAACATGTATTTAATATTCATAAACTAAACATGTATTTAACATTTATACACTAAACATGTATTTAATATTCATACACTAAACATGTAGTTATTATTTATACACTAAACATGTATTTAATATTAATACACTAAACCTGTAGTTATTATTCATACACTAAACATGTATTTAATATTAATACACTAAACCTGTATTTAATATTTATACACATAACATGTATTTAATATTAATACAAAAACATGTATTTAATTTTAATAAACTAAACATTTTTTAATATTAATACACAAAACATGTATTTAATATTTATACACCAAACATGTATTTAATATTCATACACTAAACATGTATTTAATATTTATACACTAAACATGTATTTAATATTCATACACTAAACATGTATTTAATATTAATACACTGAACATGTATTTAATAATCATATACCAAACATATATGTAATTATATACTAATCATATATTTAATATTCATACAGTAAACAGGTATTTATTATCCTCTAAATAAGGCACACTTGGAAATAATGAATTTCTTTATGTGTGCAGTTGCGGCAGAAGTCCACAGGAAGGCGCACGTTCCCTCTTAATATGCCCGGTCCTCTCCGTCTCTCTCGCTCTCTTTTTCCTTTTTTTTTGTTTCTTTTATTTTTTTTTTACATAAGTTTGGTTTCTCATACACTTATATTTATACACTAAACATGTATTTAATATTAATACACTGAACTTGTATTTAATATTTATAAACTAAACATGTATTTAATATTTATACACTAAACATGTATTTAATATTAATACACTAAACATGTATTTAATATTAATACACTAAACATGTATTTAATATTAATACACTAAACATGTATTTAATATTAATACACTGATCATGTATTTAATATTAATACAAAAACATGTATTTAATTTTAATAAACTAAACATATATTTAATATTAATACACTAAACATGTATTTAATATTCATACACTAAACATGTATTTAATATTCATACACTAAACATGTATTTAATATTAATACACTAAACATGTATTTAATATTAATACAAAAACATGTATTTAATTTTAATAAACTAAACATATATTTAATATTAATACACTAAACATGTATTTAATATTCATACACTAAACATGTATTTAATATTAATACACTAAACATGTATTTAATATTAATACAAAAACATGTATTTAATTTTAATAAACTAAACATATATTTAATATTAATACACTAAACATGTATTTAACATTTATACATTAAACATGTATTTAATATTAATACACTAAACATGTATTTAATATTTATACACTAAACATGTATTTAATTTTAATACAAAAACATGTATTTAATTTTAATAAACTAAACATATATTTAATATTTATACACTAAACATGTATTTAATATTCATAAACTAAACAATATTTATACACTAAACCTGTATTTAATATTTATAAACTAAACATGTAGTTATTATTCATACACTAAACATGTATTTAATATTAATACACTAAACATGTATTTAATATTTATGAACTAAACATGTATTTAATATTTATACACTAATCATGTATTTAATATTAATACACTAATCATGTATTTAACATTTATACACTAAATATGTATTTAATATTTATACACTTAACATGTATTTAATATTTATACACGAAACATGTATTTAATATTTATACACTAAACATGTATTTAATATTCATACATTAAAAATGTATTTAATATTCATACACTAAACATGTATTTAATATTCATACATTAAACATGTATTTAATATTTATACACTAAACATGTATTTAATATTCGTACACGAAACATGAATTTAATATTTATACACTAAACATGTATTTAATATTCATATTTAAACATGTATTTAATATTCATACACTAAACATGTATTTAATATTTATAAACTAAACATGTATTTAATATTCATACACTAAACATGTATTTAATATTCATACACTAAACATGTATTTAATATTCATACACTAAACATGTATTTGATATTAATACACTGAACATGTATTTAATAATCATATACCAAACATATATGTAATTATATACTAATCATATATTTAATATTCATACAGTAAACATGTATTTATTATCCTCTAAATAAGGCACACTTGGAAATAATGAATTTCTTTATGTGTGCAGTTGCGGCAGAAGTCCACAGGAGGGCGCACGTTCCCTCTTAATATGCCCGGTCCTCTCCGTCTCTCTCTCTCTCTTTTTCCTTTTTTTTTGTTTCTTTTATTTTTTTTTTACATAGGTTTGGTTTCTCATACACTTATATTTATACGCTAAACATGTATTTAATATTAATACACCAAACATGTATTTAATATTTATACACTAAACATGTATTTAATATTTATAAACTAAACATGTATTTAATATTAATACAAAAACATGTATTTAATTTTAATACACTAAACATATATTTAATATTAATACACTAAACATGTATTTAACATTCATACACTAAACATGTATTTAACATTTATACACTAAACATGTTTTTAATATTAATACACTAAACATGTATTTAATATTAATACAAAAACATGTATTTAATTTTAATAAACCAAACATTTAATATGAATACACTAAACATGTATTTAATATTCATACACTAAACATGTAGTTATTATTTATACACTAAACATGTATTTAATATTTATACACTAAACATGTACCCCGCCTTCCGCCCGATTGTAGCTGAGATAGGCGCCAGCGCCCCCCGCGACCCCAAAAGGGAATAAGCAGTAGAAAATGGATGGATGGATGGATGTATTTAATATTTTTACACTAAGCGTGTATTCAATATTTATACACTAAACATGTATTTTATATTAATACACTAAACATGTAGTTATTATTCATACACTAAACATGTATTTAATATTAATACACTAAACATGCATTTAATATTTATACACTAAACATGTATTTAATATTAATACAAAAACATGTATTTAATTTTAATAAACTAAATATATATTTAATATTAATACACTAAACATGTATTTAATATTAATACACTAATCATGTATTTAATAATTATACACTAAAATGGAATTTAATAATTGACTAAACATGTATTTAATATTTTCACACTAAACTTGTATTTAATATTCATACACTAAACATGTATTTAATATTCATACACTAAACATGTAGTTATTATTCATACACTAAACATGTATTTAATATTAATACACTAAACATGTATTTAATATTTATAAACTAAACATGTATTTAATATTTATACACTAAACATGTATTTAATATTCATAAACTAAACAATATTTATACACTAAACATGTATTTAATATTCATACACTAAACAGGTAGTTATTATTCATACACTAAACATGTATTTCATATTAATACACTAAACCTGTATTTAATATTTATACACTAAACATGTAGTTATTATTCATACACTAAACATGTATTTAATATTAATACACTAAACATGTACTTAATATTTATACACTAAACATGTATTTAATATTAATACAAAAACATGTATCTAATTTTAATAAACTAAATATAAATTTAATATTAATACACTAAACATGTATTTAATATTCATAAACTAAACAATATTTATACACTAAAAATGTATTTAATAGTCATACACTAAACATGTATTTAATATTAATACACTAAACATGTATTTAATATTTATACACTAAACATGTATTTGATATTAATACAAAAACATGTATTTAATTTTAATAAACTAAATATAAATTTAATATTAATACACTAAACATGTATTTAATATTCATAAACTAAACAATATTTATACACTAAACATGTATTTAATATTCATACAATAAACATGTAGTTATTATTCATACACTAAACATGTATTTAATATTTATACACTAAACATGTATTTAATATTTATACACTAAATATGTATTTATCATATCCACTAAACATGTATTTAATATTCATAAACTAAACATGTATTTAATATTCATACACTAAAGGTGTATTTAATATTCATACACTAAACATGTATTTAATATTAATACAAAAACATGTATTTAAGTTTAATAAACTAAACATATATTTAATATTAATACACTAAACATGTATTTAATATGTATACAGTAAACATGTATTGAATATTCATACACTAAACATGTATTTAATATTCATGCACTAAACATGTATTTAATATTAATACACTAAACATGTATTTAATATTTATACACTAAACATGTATTTAATATTAATACAAAAACATGTATTTAATTTTAATAAACTAAACATATATTTAATATTTATACACTAAACATATATTTAACATTTATACACTAAACATGAATTTAATATTAATACACTAAACATGTATTTGAGATTTATACACTTAACAAGTATTTAATATTAATACAAAAACATGTATTTAATTTTAATAAACTAAACATATATTTAATATTATTACACTAAAGATGTATTTAATATTCATACACTAAACATGTATTTAATATTCATACACTAAAAATTTAGTTATTATTTATACACTAAACATGTATTTAATATCAATACACTAAACATGTATTTAATATTAATACACTAAACATGTATTTAATATTAATACACTAAACATGTATTTAATATTTATACACTAAACATGTATTTAATATTCATACATTAAACATGTATTTAATATTCATACACTAAACATGTATTTAATATTCATACATTAAACATGTATTCAATATTTATACACTAAACATGTATTTAATATTCATACACAAAACTTGTATTTAATATTTATACACTACACATGTATTTAATATTCATACATTAAACATGTATTTAATATTCATACACTAAACATGTATTTAATATTTATACACTAAACATGTATTTAATATTCATACACTAAACATGTATTTAATATTCATACACTAAACATGTATTTAATATTAATACACTGATTATGTATTTAATAATTATATACTTAAAGTATATGTAATTATACACTAATCATATATTTAATTTTCATACACTAAACATGTATTTAATATTTATACACTAAACATGTATTTAATATTCATACACTAAACATGTATTTAATATTAATACACTGAACATGTATTTAATATTAATACACTAAACATGTATTTAATATTTATACACTAAACATGTAGTTATTATTCATATACTAAACATGCATTTAATATTAATACACTAAACATGTAGTTATTATTCATACACTAAACATGTATTTAATATTAATACACTAAACATGTATTTAATATTTATACACTAAACATGTATTTAATATTTTTACACTAAACTTGTGTTTAATATTTATACACTAAACATGTATTTAATATTAATACAAAAACATGTGTTTAATTTTAATAAACTAAACATGTATTTAATATTAATACACTAAACATGTATTTAATATGTATACAGTAAACTTGTATTGAATATTCATACACTAAACATGTATTTAATATTCATACACTAAACATGTATTTAATATTAATACACTAAACATGTATTTAATATTTATACACTAAACATGTATTTAATATTAATACAAAAACATGTATTTAATTTTAATAAACTAAACATGTATTTAATATTCATACACTAAACATATATTTAACATTCATACACTAAACATGAATCTAATATTAATACACTAAACATGTATTTGAGATTTATACACTTAACATGAATTTAATATTAATACAAAAACATGTATTTAATTTTAATAAACTAAACATATATTTAATATTATTACACTAAACATATATTTAACATTATACACTAAACATGAATTTAATATTAATACACTAAAAATTTAGTTATTATTTATACACTAAACATGTATTTAATATTAATACACTAAACATGTATCCAATATTAATACACCAAACATGTATTTAATATTTATACACTAATCATGTATTTAATATTAATACTCTAATCATGTATTTAATATTTATACACTAAATATGTATTTAATATTTATACACTTAACATGTATTTAATATCTATACACGAAACATGTATTTAATATTTATACACTAAACATGTATTTAATATTCATACACTAAACATGTATTTAATATTCATACATTAAACATGTATTTAATATTCATACACTAAACATGTATTTAATAATTATACACTAAACATGTATTTAATATTCATACACTAAACATGTATTTAATATTTATACAAAAACAGGTATTTAATTTTAATAAACTAAACATATATTTAATATTAATACACCGAACATGTATTTAATATTTATACACTAAACATGTATTTAATATTCATACACTAAACATGTAGTTATTATTTATACACTAAACATGTATTTATTATTAATACAGTAAACATGTATTTAATATTAATACACTAAACATGTATTTAATATTAATACAAAAACATGTATTTAATTTTAATAAACTAAATATATATTTAATATTAATACACTAAACATGTATTTAATATTCATAAACTAAACATGTATTTAACATTTATACACTAAACATGTATTTAATATTCATACACCAAACATGTATTTAATTTTTAATAAACTAAACATATATTTAATATAAATACACTAAACATGTATTAAATATTTATACACTAAACATGTATTTAATATTCATACACTAAACATGTAGTTATTATTCATACACCAAACATGTATTTAATATTAATACAGTAAACATGTATTAAATATTTATACACTAAACATTTATTTAATATTCATTCAATAAGCATGTAGTTATTATTCTTACACTTAATATGTATTTAATATTAATACAAAAACATGTATTTAATTTTAATAAACTAAGTTATACACTAAACATGTATTAAATATTCATACATTAAACATGTATTTAATATTCATACACTAAACATGTATTTAATATTTATACACTAAACATGTATTTGATATTCATACACTAAACATGTATTTAATATTTATACACTAAACATGTATTTAATATTAATACACTAAACATGTATTTGATATTCATACACTAAACATGTATTTAACATTTATACACTAAACATGTATTTAATATTCATACACTAAACATGTATTTAATTTTTAATAAACTAAACATATATTTAATGTTAATACACTAAACATGTATTAAATATTTATACACTAAACATGTATTTAATATTCATACACTAAACATGTATTTAATATTTATACACTAAACATGTATTTAATATTTATACACTAAACATGTATTTAATATTAATACACTAAACATGTATTTAATATTAATACAAAAACATGTATTTAATTTTAATAAACTAAATATATATTTAATATTAATACACAAAACATGTATTTAATATTCATGAACTAAACATGTATTTAACATTTATACACTAAACATGTATTTAATATTCATATTCTAAACATGTAGTTATTATCTATACACTAAACATGTATTTAATTTTAATACACTAAACATGTATTTAATATTTATACACTAAACATGTATTTAATATTAATACACTAAATATTTATTTAATCTTTATCCACTAAACATGTATTTAATATTCATAAACTAAACATGTATTTAATATTCATACACTAAATGTGTATTTAATATTCATACACTAAACATGTATTTAATATTAATACAAAAACATGTATTTAAGTTTAATAAACTAAACATATATTTAATATTAATACACTAAACATGTATTTAATATTAATACACTAAACATGTAGTTATTATTTATACACTAAACATGTATTTAATATTTATACACTAAACATGTATTTAATATTTTTACACTAAACGTGTATTTAATATTTATACACTAAAAGTGTATTTAATATTTATACACTAAACATGTATTTAATATTAATACACTAAAAATGTAGTTATAATTCATACACTAAACATGTATTTAATATTAATACAAAAACATGTATTTAATTTTAATAAACTAAATATATATTTAATATTAATACACTAAACATGTATTTAATATTCATAAACTAAATATGTATTTAACATTTATACACTAAACATTTATTTAATATTAATACACTAAACATGTATTTAATAATTATACACTAAAATGGAATTTAATAATAGACTAAACATGTATTTAATATTTTCACACTAAACTTGTATTTAATATTCATACACTTAACATGTATTTAATATTCATACACTAAACATGTAGTTATTATTAATACACTAAACATGTATTTAATATTAATACACTAAACATGTATTTAATATTAATACACTAAACATGTATTTAATATTTATACACTAATCATGTATTTAATTTTAATACACTAATTATGTATTTATTATTAATACACTAAATATGTATTTAATATTCATAAACTAAACATGTATTTAATATTTATACACTAAACATGTATTTAATATTCATACACTAAACATGTAGTTATTATTCATACACTAAACATGTATTTAATATTAATACACTAAACCTGTATTTAATATTCATACACTAAACATGTATTTAATATTAATACACTAAACATGTAGTTAATATTTATACACTAAACATGTATTTAATATTAATACACTAAATATGTATTTATTATATATCCACTAAACATGTATTTAATATTCATAAAATAAACATGTATTTAATATTTATACACTAAACATGTATTTAATATTCATACACTTAACCTGTAGTTATTATTCATACACTAAACATTTATTTAATATTAATACACTAAACCTGTATTTAATATTTATACACTAAACATGTATTTAATATTAATACACTAAACATGTATTTAATATGTATACACTAAACATGTATTTAATATTAATACACTAAATATGTATTTATTATATATCCACTAAACATGTATTTAATATTCATAAACTAAACATGTATTTAATATTCATACACTAAATGTGTATTTAATATTTATACACTAAACATGTATTTAATATTAATACAAAAACCTGTATTTAAGTTTAATAAACTAAACATATATTTAATATTAATACACTAAACATGTATTTAATATGTATACAGTAAACATGTATTGAATATTAATACACTAAACATGTATTTAATATTCATACACTAAACATATATTTAATATTAATACACTAAACATGTATTTAATATTAATACACTAAACATGTATTTAATATTAATACACTAAACATGTATTTAATATTTATACACTAAACATGTATTTAATATTAATACAAAAACATGTATTTAATTTTAATAAACTAAACATATATATAATATTTATACACTACACATATATTTAACATTTATACACTAAACATGAATTTAATATTAATACACTAAACATGTATTTGAGATTTATACACTTAACATGTATTTAATATTAATACAAAAACATGTATTTAATTTTAATAAACTAAACATATATTTAATATTATTACACTAAACATGTATTTAATATTTATACACTAAACATGTATTTAATATTCATACACTAAACATTTAGTTATTATTCATACACTAAACATGTATTTAATATTAATACACTAAACATGTATTTAATATTAATACACTAAACATGTATTTAATATTTATACACTAATCGTGTATTTAATATTAATACACTAAATATGTATTTAATATTTATACACTTAACATGTATTTAATATTTATACATGAAACATGTATTTAATATTTATACACTAAACATGTATTTAATATTCATACATTAAACATGTATTTAATATTTATACACTAAACATGTATTTAATATTCATACACTAAACATGTATTTAATATTAATACACTGATTATGTATTTAATAATCATATACTAAACGTATATATAATTATACACTAATCATATATTTAATTTTCATACAGTAAACATGTATTTAATATTTATACACTAAACATGTATTTAATATTAATACACTGAACATGTATTTAATATTCATACACTAAACATTTAGTTATTATTTATACACTAAACATGTATTTAATATTAATACACTAAACATGTTTTTAATATTAATACACTAAACATGTGTTTAATATTAATACACTAAACATGTATTTAATATTTATACACTAAATATGTATTTAATATTCATACACTTAACATGTATTTAATATTTATACACTAAATATGTATTTAATATTCATACATTAAAAATGTATTTAATATTCATACACTAAACATGTATTTAATATTCATACATTAAACATGTATTTAATATCCATACACTAAACATGTATTTAATATTCATACATTAAAAATGTATTTAATATTCATACACTAAACATGTATTTAATATTCACACATTAAACATGTATTTAATATTTATACACTAAACATGTATTTAATATTCGTACACGAAACATGTATTTAATAATCATACATTAAACATGTATTTAATATTTATACAAAAACAAGTATTTAAGTTCAATAAACTAAACATATATTTAATATTAATACACTAAAAATTTATTTAATATTTATACACTAAACATTGATTTAATATTCATACACTAAACATGTAGTTATTATTCATACACCAAACATGTATTTAATATTAATACAGTAAACATGTATTAAATATTTATACACTAAACATTTATTTAATATTCATTCAATAAGCATGTAGTTATTATTCTTACACTTAATATGTATTTAATATTAATACAAAAACATGTATTTAATTTTAATAAACTAAGTTATACACTAAACATGTATTTAATATTCATACATTAAACATGTATTTAATATTCATACACTAAACATGTATTTAATATTTATACACTAAACATGTATTTGATATTCATACACTAAACATGTATTTAATATTTATACACTAAACATGTATTTAATATTAATACACTAAACATGTATTTGATATTCATACACTAAACATGTATTTAACATTTATACACTAAACATGTATTTAATATTCATACACTAAACATGTATTTAATTTTTAATAAACTAAACATATATTTAATGTTAATACACTAAACATGTATTAGATATTTATACACTAAACATGTATTTAATATTCATACACTAAACATGTATTTAATATTTATACACTAAACATGTATTTAATATTTATACACTAAACATGTATTTAATATTAATACACTAAACATGTATTTAATATTAATACAAAAACATGTATTTAATTTTAATAAACTAAATATATATTTAATATTAATACACAAAACATGTATTTAATATTCATGAACTAAACATGTATTTAACATTTATACACTAAACATGTATTTAATATTCATATTCTAAACATGTAGTTATTATTTATACACTAAACATGTATTTAATTTTAATACACTAAACATGTATTTAATATTTATACACTAAACATGTATTTAATATTAATACACTAAATATTTATTTAATCTTTATCCACTAAACATGTATTTAATATTCATAAACTAAACATGTATTTAATATTCATACACTAAATGTGTATTTAATATTCATACACTAAACATGTATTTAATATTAATACAAAAACATGTATTTAAGTTTAATAAACTAAACATATATTTAATATTAATACACTAAACATGTATTTAATATTAATACACTAAACATGTAGTTATTATTTATACACTAAACATGTATTTAATATTTATACACTAAACATGTATTTAATATTTTTACACTAAACGTGTATTTAATATTTATACACTAAAAGTGTATTTAATATTTATACACTAAACATGTATTTAATATTAATACACTAAACATGTAGTTATTATTCATACACTAAACATGTATTTAATATTAATACAAAAACATGTATTTAATTTTAATAAACTAAATATATATTTAATATTAATACACTAAACATGTATTTAATATTCATAAACTAAATATGTATTTAACATTTATACACTAAACATTTATTTAATATTAATACACTAAACATGTATTTAATATTTTCACACTAAACTTGTATTTAATATTCATACACTTAACATGTATTTAATATTCATACACTAAACATGTAGTTATTATTAATACACTAAACATGTATTTAATATTAATACACTAAACATGTATTTAATATTAATACACTAAACATGTATTTAATATTTATACACTAATCATGTATTTAATTTTAATACACTAATCATGTATTTATTATTAATACACTAAATATGTATTTAATATTCATAAACTAAACATGTATTTAATATTTATACACTAAACATGTATTTAATATTCATACACTAAACATGTAGTTATTATTCATACACTAAACATGTATTTAATATTAATACACTAAACCTGTATTTAATATTCATACACTAAACATGTATTTAATATTAATACACTAAACATGTAGTTAATATTTATACACTAAACATGTATTTAATATTAATACACTAAATATGTATTTATTATATATCCACTAAACATGTATTTAATATTCATAAAATAAACATGTATTTAATATTTATACACTAAACATGTATTTAATATTCATACACTTAACATGTAGTTATTATTCATACACTAAACATTTATTTAATATTAATACACTAAACCTGTATTTAATATTTATACACTAAACATGTATTTAATATTAATACACTAAACATGTATTTAATATTTATACACTAAACATGTATTTAATATTAATACACTAAATATGTATTTATTATATATCCACTAAACATGTATTTAATATTCATAAACTAAACATGTATTTAATATTCATACACTAAATGTGTATTTAATATTTATACACTAAACATGTATTTAATATTAATACAAAAACCTGTATTTAAGTTTAATAAACTAAACATATATTTAATATTAATACACTAAACATGTATTTAATATGTATACAGTAAACATGTATTGAATATTAATACACTAAACATGTATTTAATATTCATACACTAAACATGTATTTAATATTAATACACTAAACATGTATTTAATATTAATACACTAAACATGTATTTAATATTTATACACTAAACATGTATTTAATATTAATACAAAAACATGTATTTAATTTTAATAAACTAAACATATATATAATATTTATACACTACACATATATTTAACATTTATACACTAAACATGAATTTAATATTAATACACTAAACATGTATTTGAGATTTATACACTTAACATGTATTTAATATTAATACAAAAACATGTATTTAATTTTAATAAACTAAACATATATTTAATATTATTACACTAAACATGTATTTAATATTTATACACTAAACATGTATTTAATATTCATACACTAAACATTTAGTTATTATTCATACACTAAACATGTATTTAATATTAATACACTAAACATGTATTTAATATTAATACACTAAACATGTATTTAATACTAATACACTAAACATGTATTTAATATTAATACACTAAACATGTATTTAATATTTATACACTAATCATGTATTTAATATTAATACACTAAATATGTATTTAATATTTATACACTTAACATGTATTTAATATTTATACATGAAACATGTATTTAATATTTATACACTAAACATGTATTTAATATTCATACATTAAACATGTATTTAATATTTATACACTAAACATGTATTTAATATTCATACACTAAACATGTATTTAATATTTATACACTAAACATGTATTTAATATTAATACACCTAACATGTATTTAATATTCATACACTAAACATTTAGTTATTATTTATACACTAAACATGTATTTAATATTAATACACTAAACATGTTTTTAATATTAATACACTAAACATGTGTTTAATATTAATACACTAAACATGTATTTAATATTTATACACTAAATATGTATTTAATATTCATACACTTAACATGTATTTAATATTTATACACTAAATATGTATTTAATATTCATACATTAAAAATGTATTTAATATTCATACACTAAACATGTATTTAATATTCATACATTAAACATGTATTTAATATCCATACACTAAACATGTATTTAATATTCATACATTAAAAATGTATTTAATATTCATACACTAAACATGTATTTAATATTCACACATTAAACATGTATTTAATATTTATACACTAAACATGTATTTAATATTCGTACACGAAACATGTATTTAATATTCATACATTAAACATGTATTTAATATTTATACAAAAACAAGTATTTAAGTTCAATAAACTAAACATATATTTAATATTAATACACTAAAAATTTATTTAATATTCATACACTAAACATTGATTTAATATTCATACACTAAACATGTATTTAATATTTATACACTAAACATGTATTTAATATTCATACACTAAACATGTATTTGATATTAATACACTGAACATGTATTTAATAATCATATACTAAACGTATATGTAATCATATACTAATCATATATTTAATATTCATACAGTAAACATGTATTTATTATCCTCTAAATAAGGCACACTTGGAAATAATGAATTTCTTTATGTGTGCAGTTGCGGCAGAAGTCCACAGGAGGGCGCACGTTCCCTCTTAATATGCCCGGTCCTCTCCGTCTCTCTATCTCTCTCTTTTTCCTTTTTTTTTGTTTCTTTAATTTTTTTTACATAAGTTTGGTTTCTCATACACTTATATTTATACACTAAACATGTATTTAATATTAATACGCTAAACATGTATTTAATATTTATACACTAAACATGTATTTAATATTAATACAAAAACATGTATTTAATTTTAATAAACTAAACATATATTTAATATTTATACACTAAACATGTATTTAACATTTATACACTAAACATGTATTTAATATTAATACAGTAAACATGTATTTAATATTAATACACTAAACATGTATTTAATATTAATACAAAAACATGTATTTAATTTTAATAAACTAAACATATATTTAAGATCAATACACTAAACATGTATTTAATATTAATACAAAAACATGTATTTAATTTAATAAACTAAACACATATTTAATATTAATACACTAAACATGTATTAAATATTCATACACTAAACATGTATTTAATATTAATTCAATAAACATGTAGTTATTATTCTTACACTTAATATGTATTTAATATTAATACAAAAACATGTATTTAATTTTAATAAGCTAAACATATATTTAATATTAATACACTAAACATGTATTTAATATTGTTACACTAAACATGTATTTAATATTTATACACTAAACATGTATTTAATATTCATACACTAAACATGTATTTAATATTAATACACTAAACATTTATTTAATATTTATACACTTAACATGTATTTAATATTAATACAAAACATGTATTTAATTTTAATAAACTAAATATATATTTAATATTAATACACTAAACATGTATTTAATATTCATACACTAAACCTGTATTTAATATTTATACACGAAACATGTATTTAATATTAATACAAAAACATTTTTTTAATTTTAATAAAGTAAACACATATTTAATATTAATACACTAAACATGTATTTAATATTTATACACTAAACATGTATTTAATAGTCGTACACTAAACATGTAGTTATTATTTATACACTAAATATGTATTTAATATTAATACAGTAAACATGTATTAGATATTTATACACTAAACATGTATTTAATATTAATACAAAAACATGTATTTAAGTTTAATAAACTAAACATATATTTGATATTAATACACTAAACATGTATTTAATATTTATACACAAACATGTATTTAATATTCATACACTAAACATGTATTTAATATTCATACATTAAACATGTATTTAATATTCATACACTGAACATGTATTTAATAATCATATACCAAACATATATGTAATTATATACTAATCATATATTTAATATTCATACAGTAAACATGTATTTATTATCCTCTAAATAAGGCACACTTGGAAATAATGAATTTCTTTATGTGTGCAGTTGCGGCAGAAGTCCACAGGAGGGCACAAATTCTCTCTTAATATGCCCGGTCCTCTCCGTCTCTCTCTCTCTCTCTTTTTCCTTTTTTTTTGTTTCTTTTATTTTATTTTTACATAAGTTTGGTTACTCATACACTTATATTTATACACTAAACATGTATTTAATATTAATACACTGAACATGTATTTAATATTTATACACTAAACATGTATTTAATATTAATACAAAAACATGTATTTAATTTAATAAACTAAACATGTATTTAATATTTATACACTAAACATGTATTTAATATTTTTACACTAAACATGTAGTTATTATTCATACACTAAACATGTATTTAATATTAATACACTAAACATGTATTTAACATTCATACACTAAACATGTTTTAATATTAATACACTAAACATGTATTTAATATTAATACACTAAACAAGTATTTGATATTTATACACTAAACATGTATTTAATATTAATACAAAAACATGTATTTAATTTTAATACACTAAACATATATTTAATATTAATACACTAAACATGTATTTAACATTCATACACTAAACATGTATTTAATATTAATACAAAAACATGTATTTAATTTGAATACACTAAACATATATTTAATATTAATACACTAAACATGTATTTAACATTTATACACTAAACATGTTTTAATATTAATACACTAAACATGTATTTAACATTTATACACTAAACATGTATTTAACATTTATACACTAAACATGTTTTAATATTAATACACTAAACATGTATTTAATATTAATACACTAAACAAGTATTTAATATTTATACACTAAACATGTATTTAATATTAATACAAAAACATGTATTTAATTTTAATACACTAAACATATATTTAATATTAATACACTAAACATGTCTTTAACATTCATACACTAAACATGTATTTAATATTAATACAAAAACATGTGTTTAATTTTAATACACTAAACATATATTTAATATTAATACACTAAGCATGTATTTAACATTTATACACTAAACATGTTTTTAATATTAATACACTAAACATGTATTTGATATTAATAAAAAAACATGTATTTAATTTTAGTAAACTAAACATTTAATATTAATACACTAAACATGTATTTAATATTCATACACTAAATATGTATTTAATATTAATACACTAAACCTGTATTTAATATTTATACACTAAAAATGTATTTAATATTAATTAACTAAACATGAATTTAATATTTATACACAAAACATGTATTTAATATTAATACACTAAATATGTATTTATTATATATCCACTAAACATGTATTTAATATTCATAAACTAAACATGTATTTAATATGCATACACTAAACGTGTATTTAATATTCATACACTAAACATGTATTTAATATTAATACAAAAACATGTATTTAAGTTTAATAAACTAAACATATATTTAATATTAATACACTAAATATGTATTTAATATGCATACAGTAAACATGTATTGAATATTCATACACTAAACATGTATTTAATATTCATACACTAAACATGTATTTAATATTCATACAATAAACATGTAGTTATTATTCTTACACTTAATATGTATTTAATATTAATACAAAAACATGTATTTATTTTTATTAAACTAAACATATATTTAATATTTATACACTAAACATGTATTTAATATTAATACAAAAACATGTATTTAATTTTAATACTCTAAACATACATTTAATATTAATACACTAAACATGTATTTAACAATCATACACTAAACATGTATTTAAAATTTATACACTAAACATGTTTTTAATATGAATACACTAAACATGTATTTAATATTAATACAAAAACATGTATTTAATTTTAATAAACTAAACATTTAATATTAATACACTAAACATGTATTTAATATTCATACACTAAACATGTAGTTATTATTCATACACTAAACATGTATTTAATATTAATACACTAAACCTGTATTTAATATTTATACACTAAACATGTATTTAATATTAATACACTAAACATGTATTTAATATTTATACACTAAACATGTATTTAATATTAATACACTAAAGATGTATTTATTATATATCCACTAAACATGTATTTAATATTCATAAACTAAACATGTATTTAATATTCATACACTAAACGTGTATTTAATATTCATATTTTAAACATGTATTTAATATTTATACACTAAACATGTATTTAATATTCATACACTAAACATGTAGTTAGTATTTATACACTAAACATGTATTTAACATTAATACACTAAACATGTAGTTAATATTAATACACTAAACATGTATTTAATATTAATACAGAAAATTGTATTTAATTGTAATAAACTAAATATATATTTAATATTAATACACTAAACATGTATTTAATATTCATAAACTAAAAATGTATTTAATATTAATACACTTAACATGTATTGAATATTCATACACTAAACATGTATTTAATATTTATACACTAAACATGTATTTAATATTAATACAAAAACATGTATTTAAGTTTAATAAACTAAACATATATTTAATATTAATACACTAAACATGTATTTAATATGTATACAGTAAACATGTATTGAATATTAATACACTAAACATGTATTTAATATTCATACACTAAACATGTATTTAATATTAATACACTAAACATGTATTTAATATTAATACACTAAACATGTATTTAATATTTATACACTAAACATGTATTTAATATTAATACAAAAACATGTATTTAATTTTAATAAACTAAACATATATATAATATTTATACACTACACATATATTTAACATTTATACACTAAACATGAATTTAATATTAATACACTAAACAAGTATTTGAGATTTATACACTTAACATGTATTTAATATTAATACAAAAACATGTATTTAATTTTAATAAACTAAACATATATTTAATATTATTACACTAAACATGTATTTAATATTTATACACTAAACATGTATTTAATATTCATACACTAAACATTTAGTTATTATTCATACACTAAACATGTATTTAATACTAATACACTAAACATGTATTTAATATTAATACACTAAACATGTATTTAATATTTATACACTAATCATGTATTTAATATTAATACACTAAATATGTATTTAATATTTATACACTTAACATGTATTTAATATTTATACATGAAACATGTATTTAATATTTATACACTAAACATGTATTTAATATTCATACATTAAACATGTATTTAATATTTATACACTAAACATGTATTTAATATTCATACACTAAACATGTATTTAATATTTATACACTAAACATGTATTTAATATTAATACACCTAACATGTATTTAATATTCATACACTAAACATTTAGTTATTATTCATACACTAAACATGTATTTAATATTAATACACTAAACATGTTTTTAATATTAATACACTAAACATGTGTTTAATATTAATACACTAAACATGTATTTAATATTAATACACTAAATATGTATTTAATATTCATACACTTAACATGTATTTAATATTTATACACTAAATATGTATTTAATATTCATACATTAAAAATGTATTTAATATTCATACACTAAACATGTATTTAATATTCATACATTAAACATGTATTTAATATCCATACACTAAACATGTATTTAATATTCATACATTAAAAATGTATTTAATATTCATACACTAAACATGTATTTAATATTCACACATTAAACATGTATTTAATATTTATACACTAAACATGTATTTAATATTCGTACACGAAACATGTATTTAATATTCATACATTAAACATGTATTTAATATTTATACAAAAACAAGTATTTAAGTTCAATAAACTAAACATATATTTAATATTAATACACTAAAAATTTATTTAATATTCATACACTAAACATTGATTTAATATTCATACACTAAACATGTATTTAATATTTATACACTAAACATGTATTTAATATTCATACACTAAACATGTATTTGATATTAATACACTGAACATGTATTTAATAATCATATACTAAACGTATATGTAATCATATACTAATCATATATTTAATATTCATACAGTAAACATGTATTTATTATCCTCTAAATAAGGCACACTTGGAAATAATGAATTTCTTTATGTGTGCAGTTGCGGCAGAAGTCCACAGGAGGGCGCACGTTCCCTCTTAATATGCCCGGTCCTCTCCGTCTCTCTATCTCTCTCTTTTTCCTTTTTTTTTGTTTCTTTAATTTTTTTTACATAAGTTTGGTTTCTCATACACTTATATTTATACACTAAACATGTATTTAATATTAATACGCTAAACATGTATTTAATATTTATACACTAAACATGTATTTAATATTAATAAAAAAACATGTATTTAATTTTAATAAACTAAACATATATTTAATATTTATACACTAAACATGTATTTAACATTTATACACTAAACATGTATTTAATATTAATACAGTAAACATGTATTTAATATTAATACACTAAACATGTATTTAATATTAATACAAAAACATGTATTTAATTTTAATAAACTAAACATATATTTAAGATCAATACACTAAACATGTATTTAATATTAATACAAAAACATGTATTTAATTTAATAAACTAAACACATATTTAATATTAATACACTAAACATGTATTAAATATTCATACACTAAACATGTATTTAATATTAATTCAATAAACATGTAGTTATTATTCTTACACTTAATATGTATTTAATATTAATACAAAAACATGTATTTAATTTTAATAAGCTAAACATATATTTAATATTAATACACTAAACATGTATTTAATATTGTTACACTAAACATGTATTTAATATTTATACACTAAACATATATTTAATATTCATACACTAAACATGTATTTAATATTAATACACTAAACATTTATTTAATATTTATACACTTAACATGTATTTAATATTAATACAAAACATGTATTTAATTTTAATAAACTAAATATATATTTAATATTAATACACTAAACATGTATTTAATATTCATACACTAAACCTGTATTTAATATTTATACACGAAACATGTATTTAATATTAATACAAAAACATTTTTTTAATTTTAATAAAGTAAACACATATTTAATATTAATACACTAAACATGTATTTAATATTTATACACTAAACATGTATTTAATAGTCGTACACTAAACATGTAGTTATTATTTATACACTAAATATGTATTTAATATTAATACAGTAAACATGTATTAGATATTTATACACTAAACATGTATTTAATATTAATACAAAAACATGTATTTAAGTTTAATAAACTAAACATATATTTGATATTAATACACTAAACATGTATTTAATATTTATACACAAACATGTATTTAATATTCATACACTAAACATGTATTTAATATTCATACATTAAACATGTATTTAATATTCATACACTGAACATGTATTTAATAATCATATACCAAACATATATGTAATTATATACTAATCATATATTTAATATTCATACAGTAAACATGTATTTATTATCCTCTAAATAAGGCACACTTGGAAATAATGAATTTCTTTATGTGTGCAGTTGCGGCAGAAGTCCACAGGAGGGCACAAATTCTCTCTTAATATGCCCGGTCCTCTCCGTCTCTCTCTCTCTCTCTTTTTCCTTTTTTTTTGTTTCTTTTATTTTATTTTTACATAAGTTTGGTTACTCATACACTTATATTTATACACTAAACATGTATTTAATATTAATACACTGAACATGTATTTAATATTTATACACTAAACATGTATTTAATATTAATACAAAAACATGTATTTAATTTAATAAACTAAACATGTATTTAATATTTATACACTAAACATGTATTTAATATTTTTACACTAAACATGTAGTTATTATTCATACACTAAACATGTATTTAATATTAATACACTAAACATGTATTTAACATTCATACACTAAACATGTTTTAATATTAATACACTAAACATGTATTTAATATTAATACACTAAACAAGTATTTGATATTTATACACTAAACATGTATTTAATATTAATACAAAAACATGTATTTAATTTTAATACACTAAACATATATTTAATATTAATACACTAAACATGTATTTAACATTCATACACTAAACATGTATTTAATATTAATACAAAAACATGTATTTAATTTTAATACACTAAACATATATTTAATATTAATACACTAAACATGTATTTAACATTTATACACTAAACATGTTTTAATATTAATACACTAAACATGTATTTAACATTTATACACTAAACATGTATTTAACATTTATACACTAAACATGTTTTAATATTAATACACTAAACATGTATTTAATATTAATACACTAAACAAGTATTTAATATTTATACACTAAACATGTATTTAATATTAATACAAAAACATGTATTTAATTTTAATACACTAAACATATATTTAATATTAATACACTAAACATGTCTTTAACATTCATACACTAAACATGTATTTAATATTAATACAAAAACATGTATTTAATTTTAATACACTAAACATATATTTAATATTAATACACTAAGCATGTATTTAACATTTATACACTAAACATGTTTTTAATATTAATACACTAAACATGTATTTAATATTAATAAAAAAACATGTATTTAATTTTAATAAACTAAACATTTAATATTAATACACTAAACATGTATTTAATATTCATACACTAAACATGTATTTAATATTAATACACTAAACCTGTATTTAATATTTATACACTAAAAATGTATTTAATATTAATACACTAAACATGTATTTAATATTTATACACAAAACATGTATTTAATATTAATACACTAAATATGTATTTATTATATATCCACTAAACATGTATTTAATATTCATAAACTAAACATGTATTTAATATACATACACTAAACGTGTATTTAATATTCATACACTAAACATGTATTTAATATTAATACAAAAACATGTATTTAAGTTTAATAAACTAAACATATATTTAATATTAATACACTAAATATGTATTTAATATGCATACAGTAAACATGTATTGAATATTCATACACTAAACATGTAGTTAATATTCATACACTAAACATGTATTTAATATTCATACAATAAACATGTAGTTATTATTCTTACACTTAATATGTATTTAATATTAATACAAAAACATGTATTTATTTTTATTAAACTAAACATATATTTAATATTTATACACTAAACATGTATTTAATATTAATACAAAAACATGTATTTAATTTTAATACTCTAAACATACATTTAATATTAATACACTAAACATGTATTTAACAATCATACACTAAACATGTATTTAACATTTATACACTAAACATGTTTTTAATATTAATACACTAAACATGTATTTAATATTAATACAAAAACATGTATTTAATTTTAATAAACTAAACATTTAATATTAATACACTAAACATGTATTTAATATTCATACACTAAACATGTAGTTATTATTCATACACTAAACATGTATTTAATATTAATACACTAAACCTGTATTTAATATTTATACACTAAACATGTATTTAATATTAATACACTAAACATGTATTTAATATTTATACACTAAACATGTATTTAATATTAATACACTAAAGATGTATTTATTATATATCCACTAAACATGTATTTAATATTCATAAACAAAACATGTATTTAATATTCATACACTAAACGTGTATTTAATATTCATATTTTAAACATGTATTTAATATTTATACACTAAACATGTATTTAATATTCATACACTAAACATGTAGTTAGTATTCAAACACTAAACATGTATTTAACATTAATACACTAAACATGTAGTTAATATTAATACACTAAACATGTATTTAATATTAATACAGAAAAATGTATTTAATTGTAATAAACTAAATATATATTTAATATTAATACACTAAACATGTATTTAATATTCATAAACTAAAAATGTATTTAATATTAATACACTAAACATGTATTTAATATTAATACACTAAACATGTATTTAATATTTATACAGTAAACATGTATTGAATATTCATACACTAAACATGTATTTAATATGCATACGCTAAACATGTATTTAATATTCATACACTAAACATGTATTTAATATTAATACACTAAACATGTATTTAATATTCATACACTAAACATGTATTTAATATTCATACATTAAACATGTATTTAATTTTAATAAACTAAACATATATTTAATATTATTACACTAAACATGTATTTGATATTAATACACTAAACATGTATTTAATAATTATACACTAAAATGGAATTTAATAATAGACTAAACATGTATTTAATATTCTCACACTAAACTTGTATTTAATATTCATACACTAAACATGGATTTAATATTCATACACTAAACATGTAGTTATTATTCATACAATAAACATGTATTTAATATTAATACACTAAACATGTAGTTATTATTCATACACTAAACATGTATTTAATATTAATACACTAAACATGTATTTAATATTTATAAACTAAACATGTATTTAATATTTATACACTAAACATGTATTTAATATTAATACAAAAACATGTATTTAATTTTAATACACCAAACATATATTTAATATTAATACACTAAACATGTCTTTAACATTCATACACTAAACATGTATTTAATATTAATACAAAAACATGTATTTAATTTTAATACACTAAACATATATTTAATATTAATACACTAAGCATGTATTTAACATTTATACACTAAACATGTTTTTAATATTAATACACTAAACATGTATTTAATATTAATAAAAAAACATGTATTTAATTTTAATAAACTAAACATTTAATATTAATACACTAAACATGTATTTAATATTCATACACTAAACATGTATTTAATATTAATACACTAAACCTGTATTTAATATTTATACACTAAAAATGTATTTAATATTAATACACTAAACATGTATTTAATATTTATACACAAAACATGTATTTAATATTAATACACTAAATATGTATTTATTATATATCCACTAAACATGTATTTAATATTCATAAACTAAACATGTATTTAATATGCATACACTAAACGTGTATTTAATATTCATACACTAAACATGTATTTAATATTAATACAAAAACATGTATTTAAGTTTAATAAACTAAACATATATTTAATATTAATACACTAAATATGTATTTAATATGCATACAGTAAACATGTATTGAATATTCATACACTAAACATGTATTTAATATTCATACACTAAACATGTATTTAATATTCATACAATAAACATGTAGTTATTATTCTTACACTTAATATGTATTTAATATTAATACAAAAACATGTATTTATTTTTATTAAACTAAACATATATTTAATATTTATACACTAAACATGTATTTAATATTAATACAAAAACATGTATTTAATTTTAATACTCTAAACATACATTTAATATTAATACACTAAACATGTATTTAACAATCATACACTAAACATGTATTTAACATTTATACACTAAACATGTTTTTAATATTAATACACTAAACATGTATTTAATATTAATACAAAAACATGTATTTAATTTTAATAAACTAAACATTTAATATTAATACACTAAACATGTATTTAATATTCATACACTAAACATGTAGTTATTATTCATACACTAAACATGTATCTAATATTAATACACTAAACCTGTATTTAATATTTATACACTAAACATGTATTTAATATTAATACACTAAACATGTATTTAATATTTATACACTAAACATGTATTTAATATTAATACACTAAAGATGTATTTATTATATATCCACTTAACATGTATTTAATATTCATAAACTAAACATGTATTTAATATTCATACACTAAACGTGTATTTAATATTCATATTTTAAACATGTATTTAATATTTATACACTAAACATGTATTTAATATTCATACACTAAACATGTAGTTAGTATTCATACACTAAACATGTATTTAACATTAATACACTAAACATGTAGTTAATATTAATACACTAAACATGTATTTAATATTAATACAGAAAAATTTATTTAATTGTAATAAACTAAATATATATTTAATATTAATACACTAAACATGTATTTAATATTCATAAACTAAAAATGTATTTAATATTAATACACTAAACATGTATTTAATATTAATACACTAAACATGTATTTAATATTTATACAGTAAACATGTATTGAATATTCATACACTAAACATGTATTTAATATGCATACGCTAAACATGTATTTAATATTCATACACTAAACATGTATTTAATATTAATACACTAAACATGTATTTAATATTCATACACTAAACATGTATTTAATATTCATACATTAAACATGTATTTAATTTTAATAAACTAAACATATATTTAATATTATTACACTAAACATGTATTTGATATTAATACACTAAACATGTATTTAATAATTATACACTAAAATGGAATTTAATAATAGACTAAACATGTATTTAATATTCTCACACTAAACTTGTATTTAATATTCATACACTAAACATGGATTTAATATTCATACACTAAACATGTAGTTATTATTCATACACTAAACATGTATTTAATATTAATACACTAAACATGTAGTTATTATTCATACACTAAACATGTATTTAATATTAATACACTAAACATGTATTTAATATTTATAAACTAAACATGTATTTAATATTTATACACTAAACATGTATTTAATATTAATACAAAAACATGTATTTAATTTTAATAAACTAAATATAAATTTAATATTAATACACTAAACATGTATTTAATATTCATAAACTAAACAATATTTATATACTAAACATGTATTTAATATTCATACACTAAACATGTAGTTATTATTCATACACTAAACATGTATTTCATATTAATACACTAAACATGTATTTAATATTTATAAACTAAACATGTATTTAATATTCATACACTAAACATGTATTTTATATTAATTAACTGAACATGTATTTAATATTAATACACTAAACATGTATTTAATATTTATACACTAAACATGTATTTAATATTCATACACTAAACATGTATTTAATATTAATACACTAAACATGTATTTAATATTTATACACTAAACATGTATTTAATATTAATACAAAACATGTATTTAATTTTAATAAACTAAATTTATATTTAATATTAATACACTAAACATGTATTTAATATTTATACACTAAACATGTATTTAATATTAATACAAAAACATGTATTTAATTTTAATACACTAAATAAAAATTTAATATTAATACACTAAACATGTATTTAATATTCATAAACTAAACAATATTTATACACTAAACCTGTATTTAATATTTATACACTAAACATGTATTTAATATTAATACACTAAACATGTATTTAATATTTATACACTAAACATGTATTTAATATTTATACACTAAATATGTATTTATTATATATCCACTAGACATGTATTTAATATTCATAAACTAAACATGTATTTAATATTCATACACTAAACATGTATTTAATATTAATACAAAAACATGTATTTAAGTTTAATAAACTAAACATATATTTAATATTAATACACTAAACATGTATTTAATATTTATACACTAAACATGTATTTAATATTCGTACACGAAACATGTATTTAATATTCATACATTAAACATGTATTTAATATTTATACAAAAACAAGTATTTAAGTTCAATAAACTAAACATATATTTAATATTAATACACTAAAAATTTATTTAATATTCATACACTAAACATTGATTTAATATTCATACACTAAACATGTATTTAATATTTATACACTAAACATGTATTTAATATTCATACACTAAACATGTATTTGATATTAATACACTGAACATGTATTTAATAATCATATACTAAACGTATATGTAATCATATACTAATCATATATTTAATATTCATACAGTAAACATGTATTTATTATCCTCTAAATAAGGCACACTTGGAAATAATGAATTTCTTTATGTGTGCAGTTGCGGCAGAAGTCCACAGGAGGGCGCACGTTCCCTCTTAATATGCCCGGTCCTCTCCGTCTCTCTATCTCTCTCTTTTTCCTTTTTTTTTGTTTCTTTAATTTTTTTTACATAAGTTTGGTTTCTCATACACTTATATTTATACACTAAACATGTATTTAATATTAATACGCTAAACATGTATTTAATATTTATACACTAAACATGTATTTAATATTAATAAAAAAACATGTATTTAATTTTAATAAACTAAACATATATTTAATATTTATACACTAAACATGTATTTAACATTTATACACTAAACATGTATTTAATATTAATACAGTAAACATGTATTTAATATTAATACACTAAACATGTATTTAATATTAATACAAAAACATGTATTTAATTTTAATAAACTAAACATATATTTAAGATCAATACACTAAACATGTATTTAATATTAATACAAAAACATGTATTTAATTTAATAAACTAAACACATATTTAATATTAATACACTAAACATGTATTAAATATTCATACACTAAACATGTATTTAATATTAATTCAATAAACATGTAGTTATTATTCTTACACTTAATATGTATTTAATATTAATACAAAAACATGTATTTAATTTTAATAAGCTAAACATATATTTAATATTAATACACTAAACATGTATTTAATATTGTTACACTAAACATGTATTTAATATTTATACACTAAACATATATTTAATATTCATACACTAAACATGTATTTAATATTAATACACTAAACATTTATTTAATATTTATACACTTAACATGTATTTAATATTAATACAAAACATGTATTTAATTTTAATAAACTAAATATATATTTAATATTAATACACTAAACATGTATTTAATATTCATACACTAAACCTGTATTTAATATTTATACACGAAACATGTATTTAATATTAATACAAAAACATTTTTTTAATTTTAATAAAGTAAACACATATTTAATATTAATACACTAAACATGTATTTAATATTTATACACTAAACATGTATTTAATAGTCGTACACTAAACATGTAGTTATTATTTATACACTAAATATGTATTTAATATTAATACAGTAAACATGTATTAGATATTTATACACTAAACATGTATTTAATATTAATACAAAAACATGTATTTAAGTTTAATAAACTAAACATATATTTGATATTAATACACTAAACATGTATTTAATATTTATACACAAACATGTATTTAATATTCATACACTAAACATGTATTTAATATTCATACATTAAACATGTATTTAATATTCATACACTGAACATGTATTTAATAATCATATACCAAACATATATGTAATTATATACTAATCATATATTTAATATTCATACAGTAAACATGTATTTATTATCCTCTAAATAAGGCACACTTGGAAATAATGAATTTCTTTATGTGTGCAGTTGCGGCAGAAGTCCACAGGAGGGCACAAATTCTCTCTTAATATGCCCGGTCCTCTCCGTCTCTCTCTCTCTCTCTTTTTCCTTTTTTTTTGTTTCTTTTATTTTATTTTTACATAAGTTTGGTTACTCATACACTTATATTTATACACTAAACATGTATTTAATATTAATACACTGAACATGTATTTAATATTTATACACTAAACATGTATTTAATATTAATACAAAAACATGTATTTAATTTAATAAACTAAACATGTATTTAATATTTATACACTAAACATGTATTTAATATTTTTACACTAAACATGTAGTTATTATTCATACACTAAACATGTATTTAATATTAATACACTAAACATGTATTTAACATTCATACACTAAACATGTTTTAATATTAATACACTAAACATGTATTTAATATTAATACACTAAACAAGTATTTGATATTTATACACTAAACATGTATTTAATATTAATACAAAAACATGTATTTAATTTTAATACACTAAACATATATTTAATATTAATACACTAAACATGTATTTAACATTCATACACTAAACATGTATTTAATATTAATACAAAAACATGTATTTAATTTTAATACACTAAACATATATTTAATATTAATACACTAAACATGTATTTAACATTTATACACTAAACATGTTTTAATATTAATACACTAAACATGTATTTAACATTTATACACTAAACATGTATTTAACATTTATACACTAAACATGTTTTAATATTAATACACTAAACATGTATTTAATATTAATACACTAAACAAGTATTTAATATTTATACACTAAACATGTATTTAATATTAATACAAAAACATGTATTTAATTTTAATACACTAAACATATATTTAATATTAATACACTAAACATGTCTTTAACATTCATACACTAAACATGTATTTAATATTAATACAAAAACATGTATTTAATTTTAATACACTAAACATATATTTAATATTAATACACTAAGCATGTATTTAACATTTATACACTAAACATGTTTTTAATATTAATACACTAAACATGTATTTAATATTAATAAAAAAACATGTATTTAATTTTAATAAACTAAACATTTAATATTAATACACTAAACATGTATTTAATATTCATACACTAAACATGTATTTAATATTAATACACTAAACCTGTATTTAATATTTATACACTAAAAATGTATTTAATATTAATACACTAAACATGTATTTAATATTTATACACAAAACATGTATTTAATATTAATACACTAAATATGTATTTATTATATATCCACTAAACATGTATTTAATATTCATAAACTAAACATGTATTTAATATACATACACTAAACGTGTATTTAATATTCATACACTAAACATGTATTTAATATTAATACAAAAACATGTATTTAAGTTTAATAAACTAAACATATATTTAATATTAATACACTAAATATGTATTTAATATGCATACAGTAAACATGTATTGAATATTCATACACTAAACATGTAGTTAATATTCATACACTAAACATGTATTTAATATTCATACAATAAACATGTAGTTATTATTCTTACACTTAATATGTATTTAATATTAATACAAAAACATGTATTTATTTTTATTAAACTAAACATATATTTAATATTTATACACTAAACATGTATTTAATATTAATACAAAAACATGTATTTAATTTTAATACTCTAAACATACATTTAATATTAATACACTAAACATGTATTTAACAATCATACACTAAACATGTATTTAACATTTATACACTAAACATGTTTTTAATATTAATACACTAAACATGTATTTAATATTAATACAAAAACATGTATTTAATTTTAATAAACTAAACATTTAATATTAATACACTAAACATGTATTTAATATTCATACACTAAACATGTAGTTATTATTCATACACTAAACATGTATTTAATATTAATACACTAAACCTGTATTTAATATTTATACACTAAACATGTATTTAATATTAATACACTAAACATGTATTTAATATTTATACACTAAACATGTATTTAATATTAATACACTAAAGATGTATTTATTATATATCCACTAAACATGTATTTAATATTCATAAACAAAACATGTATTTAATATTCATACACTAAACGTGTATTTAATATTCATATTTTAAACATGTATTTAATATTTATACACTAAACATGTATTTAATATTCATACACTAAACATGTAGTTAGTATTCAAACACTAAACATGTATTTAACATTAATACACTAAACATGTAGTTAATATTAATACACTAAACATGTATTTAATATTAATACAGAAAAATGTATTTAATTGTAATAAACTAAATATATATTTAATATTAATACACTAAACATGTATTTAATATTCATAAACTAAAAATGTATTTAATATTAATACACTAAACATGTATTTAATATTAATACACTAAACATGTATTTAATATTTATACAGTAAACATGTATTGAATATTCATACACTAAACATGTATTTAATATGCATACGCTAAACATGTATTTAATATTCATACACTAAACATGTATTTAATATTAATACACTAAACATGTATTTAATATTCATACACTAAACATGTATTTAATATTCATACATTAAACATGTATTTAATTTTAATAAACTAAACATATATTTAATATTATTACACTAAACATGTATTTGATATTAATACACTAAACATGTATTTAATAATTATACACTAAAATGGAATTTAATAATAGACTAAACATGTATTTAATATTCTCACACTAAACTTGTATTTAATATTCATACACTAAACATGGATTTAATATTCATACACTAAACATGTAGTTATTATTCATACAATAAACATGTATTTAATATTAATACACTAAACATGTAGTTATTATTCATACACTAAACATGTATTTAATATTAATACACTAAACATGTATTTAATATTTATAAACTAAACATGTATTTAATATTTATACACTAAACATGTATTTAATATTAATACAAAAACATGTATTTAATTTTAATACACCAAACATATATTTAATATTAATACACTAAACATGTCTTTAACATTCATACACTAAACATGTATTTAATATTAATACAAAAACATGTATTTAATTTTAATACACTAAACATATATTTAATATTAATACACTAAGCATGTATTTAACATTTATACACTAAACATGTTTTTAATATTAATACACTAAACATGTATTTAATATTAATAAAAAAACATGTATTTAATTTTAATAAACTAAACATTTAATATTAATACACTAAACATGTATTTAATATTCATACACTAAACATGTATTTAATATTAATACACTAAACCTGTATTTAATATTTATACACTAAAAATGTATTTAATATTAATACACTAAACATGTATTTAATATTTATACACAAAACATGTATTTAATATTAATACACTAAATATGTATTTATTATATATCCACTAAACATGTATTTAATATTCATAAACTAAACATGTATTTAATATGCATACACTAAACGTGTATTTAATATTCATACACTAAACATGTATTTAATATTAATACAAAAACATGTATTTAAGTTTAATAAACTAAACATATATTTAATATTAATACACTAAATATGTATTTAATATGCATACAGTAAACATGTATTGAATATTCATACACTAAACATGTATTTAATATTCATACACTAAACATGTATTTAATATTCATACAATAAACATGTAGTTATTATTCTTACACTTAATATGTATTTAATATTAATACAAAAACATGTATTTATTTTTATTAAACTAAACATATATTTAATATTTATACACTAAACATGTATTTAATATTAATACAAAAACATGTATTTAATTTTAATACTCTAAACATACATTTAATATTAATACACTAAACATGTATTTAACAATCATACACTAAACATGTATTTAACATTTATACACTAAACATGTTTTTAATATTAATACACTAAACATGTATTTAATATTAATACAAAAACATGTATTTAATTTTAATAAACTAAACATTTAATATTAATACACTAAACATGTATTTAATATTCATACACTAAACATGTAGTTATTATTCATACACTAAACATGTATCTAATATTAATACACTAAACCTGTATTTAATATTTATACACTAAACATGTATTTAATATTAATACACTAAACATGTATTTAATATTTATACACTAAACATGTATTTAATATTAATACACTAAAGATGTATTTATTATATATCCACTTAACATGTATTTAATATTCATAAACTAAACATGTATTTAATATTCATACACTAAACGTGTATTTAATATTCATATTTTAAACATGTATTTAATATTTATACACTAAACATGTATTTAATATTCATACACTAAACATGTAGTTAGTATTCATACACTAAACATGTATTTAACATTAATACACTAAACATGTAGTTAATATTAATACACTAAACATGTATTTAATATTAATACAGAAAAATTTATTTAATTGTAATAAACTAAATATATATTTAATATTAATACACTAAACATGTATTTAATATTCATAAACTAAAAATGTATTTAATATTAATACACTAAACATGTATTTAATATTAATACACTAAACATGTATTTAATATTTATACAGTAAACATGTATTGAATATTCATACACTAAACATGTATTTAATATGCATACGCTAAACATGTATTTAATATTCATACACTAAACATGTATTTAATATTAATACACTAAACATGTATTTAATATTCATACACTAAACATGTATTTAATATTCATACATTAAACATGTATTTAATTTTAATAAACTAAACATATATTTAATATTATTACACTAAACATGTATTTGATATTAATACACTAAACATGTATTTAATAATTATACACTAAAATGGAATTTAATAATAGACTAAACATGTATTTAATATTCTCACACTAAACTTGTATTTAATATTCATACACTAAACATGGATTTAATATTCATACACTAAACATGTAGTTATTATTCATACACTAAACATGTATTTAATATTAATACACTAAACATGTAGTTATTATTCATACACTAAACATGTATTTAATATTAATACACTAAACATGTATTTAATATTTATAAACTAAACATGTATTTAATATTTATACACTAAACATGTATTTAATATTAATACAAAAACATGTATTTAATTTTAATAAACTAAATATAAATTTAATATTAATACACTAAACATGTATTTAATATTCATAAACTAAACAATATTTATATACTAAACATGTATTTAATATTCATACACTAAACATGTAGTTATTATTCATACACTAAACATGTATTTCATATTAATACACTAAACATGTATTTAATATTTATAAACTAAACATGTATTTAATATTCATACACTAAACATGTATTTTATATTAATTAACTGAACATGTATTTAATATTAATACACTAAACATGTATTTAATATTTATACACTAAACATGTATTTAATATTCATACACTAAACATGTATTTAATATTAATACACTAAACATGTATTTAATATTTATACACTAAACATGTATTTAATATTAATACAAAACATGTATTTAATTTTAATAAACTAAATTTATATTTAATATTAATACACTAAACATGTATTTAATATTTATACACTAAACATGTATTTAATATTAATACAAAAACATGTATTTAATTTTAATACACTAAATAAAAATTTAATATTAATACACTAAACATGTATTTAATATTCATAAACTAAACAATATTTATACACTAAACCTGTATTTAATATTTATACACTAAACATGTATTTAATATTAATACACTAAACATGTATTTAATATTTATACACTAAACATGTATTTAATATTTATACACTAAATATGTATTTATTATATATCCACTAGACATGTATTTAATATTCATAAACTAAACATGTATTTAATATTCATACACTAAACATGTATTTAATATTAATACAAAAACATGTATTTAAGTTTAATAAACTAAACATATATTTAATATTAATACACTAAACATGTATTTAATATGTATACATTAAACATGTATTTAATATTCATACACTAAACATGTATTTAATATTTATACACTAAACATGTATTTAATATTCATACACTAAACATGTATTTAATATTAATACGCTGATTATGTATTTAATAATCATATACTAAATGTATATGTAATTATACACTAATCATATATTTAATTTTCATACAGTAAACATGTATTTAATATTTATACACTAAACATGTATTTAATATTCATACACTAAACATGTATTTAATATTAATACACTGAACATGTATTTAATATTAATACACTAAACATGTATTTAATATTTATACACTAAACATGTATTTAATATTCATACACTAAACATGTATTTAATATTAATACACTAAACATGTATTTAATATTTATACACTAAACATGTATTTAATATTAATACAAAACATGTATTTAATTTTAATAAACTAAATTTATATTTAATATTAATACACTAAACATGTATTTAATATTCATAAAATAAACATGTATTTAACATTTATACACTAAACATGTATTTAATATTCATACACTAAACATGTAGTTATTATTCATACACTAAACATGTATTTAATATTAATACACTAAACCTGTATTTAATATTTATACACATAACATGTATTTAATATTAATACAAAAACATGTATTTAATTTTAATAAACTAAACATATATTTAATATTAATACACAAAACATGTATTTAATATTTATACACCAAACATGTATTTAATATTCATACACTAAACATGTATTTAATATTTATACACTAAACATGTATTTAATATTCATACACTAAACATGTATTTAATATTAATACACTGAACATGTATTTAATAATCATATACCAAACATATATGTAATTATATACTAATCATATATTTAATATTCATACAGTAAACAGGTATTTATTATCCTCTAAATAAGGCACACTTGGAAATAATGAATTTCTTTATGTGTGCAGTTGCGGCAGAAGTCCACAGGAGGGCGCACGTTCCCTCTTAATATGCCCGGTCCTCTCCGTCTCTCTCGCTCTCTTTTTCCTTTTTTTTTGTTTCTTTTATTTTTTTTTTACATAAGTTTGGTTTCTCATACACTTATATTTATACACTAAACATGTATTTAATATTAATACACTGAACTTGTATTTAATATTTATAAACTAAACATGTATTTAATATTTATACACTAAACATGTATTTAATATTAATACACTAAACATGTATTTAATATTAATACACTAAACATGTATTTAATATTAATACACTGATCATGTATTTAATATTAATACAAAAACATGTATTTAATTTTAATAAACTAAACATATATTTAATATTAATACACTAAACATGTATTTAATATTCATACACTAAACATGTATTTAATATTCATACACTAAACATGTATTTAATATTAATACACTAAACATGTATTTAATATTAATACAAAAACATGTATTTAATTTTAATAAACTAAACATATATTTAATATTAATACACTAAACATGTATTTAATATTCATACACTAAACATGTATTTAATATTCATACACTAAACATGTATTTAATATTAATACACTAAACATGTATTTAATATTAATACAAAAACATGTATTTAATTTTAATAAACTAAACATATATTTAATATTAATACACTAAACATGTATTTAACATTTATACATTAAACATGTATTTAATATTAATACACTAAACATGTATTTAATATTTATACACTAAACATGTATTTAATTTTAATACAAAAACATGTATTTAATTTTAATAAACTAAACATATATTTAATATTTATACACTAAACATGTATTTAATATTCATAAACTAAACAATATTTATACACTAAACCTGTATTTAATATTTATAAACTAAACATGTAGTTATTATTCATACACTAAACATGTATTTAATATTAATACACTAAACATGTATTTAATATTTATGAACTAAACATGTATTTAATATTTATACACTAATCATGTATTTAATATTAATACACTAATCATGTATTTAACATTTATACACTAAATATGTATTTAATATTTATACACTTAACATGTATTTAATATTTATACACTAAACATGTATTTAATATTCATATTTAAACATGTATTTAATATTCATACACTAAACATGTATTTAATATTTATAAACTAAACATGTATTTAATATTCATACACTAAACATGTATTTAATATTCATACACTAAACATGTATTTAATATGAATACACTAAACATGTATTTAATATTCATACATTAAACATGTATTTAATATTTATACACTAAACATGTATTTAATATTCGTACACGAAACATGTATTTAATATTTATACACTAAACATGTATTCAATATTCATATTTAAACATGTATTTAATATTCATACACTAAACATGTATTTAATATTTATAAACTAAACATGTATTTAATATTCATACACTAAACATGTATTTAATATTCATACACTAAACATGTATTTAATATTCATACACTAAACATGTATTTGATATTAATACACTGAACATGTATTTAATAATCATATACCAAACATATATGTAATTATATACTAATCATATATTTAATATTCATACAGTAAACATGTATTTAATATTTATACACTAAACATTTATTTAATATTAATACACTAAATATATATTTAATATTAATACACTAAACATGTATTTAATTTTAATACACTAAACATGTATTTAATAATTATACACTAAAATGGAATTTAATAATAGACTAAACATGTATTTAATATTTTCACACTAAACTTGTATTTAATATTCATACACTAAACATGTATTTAATATCCATACACTAAACATGTAGTTATTATTCATACACTAAACATGTATTTAATATTAATACAAAAACATGTATTTAATTGTAATAAACTAAATATATATTTAATATTAATACACTAAACATGTATTTAATATTAATAAACTAAATATATATCTAATATTAATACACTAAACATGTATTTAATATTAATACACTAAACATGTATTTAATAATTATACACTAAAATGGAATTTAATAATAGACTAAACATGTATTTAATATTTTCACACTAAACTTGTATTTAATATTCATACACTAAACATGTATTTAATATCCATACACTAAACATGTAGTTATTATTCATACACTAAACATGTATTTAATATTAATACAAAAACATGTATTTAATTGTAATAAACTAAATATATATTTAATATTAATACACTAAACATGTATTTAATATTAATAAACTAAATATATATCTAATATTAATACACTAAACATGTATTTAATATTAATACACTAAACATGTATTTAATATTCATACATTAAAAATGTATTTAATATGAATACACTAAACATGTATTTAATATTCATACATTAAACATGTATTTAATATTTATACACTAAACATGTATTTAATATTCGTACACGAAACATGTATTTAATATTTAGACACTAAACATGTATTTAATATTCATATTTAAACATGTATTTAATATTCATACACTAAACATGTATTTAATATTTATAAACTAAACATGTATTTAATATTCATACACTAAACATGTATTTAATATTCATACACTAAACACGTATTTAATATTCATACACTAAACATGTATTTGATATTAATACACTGAACATGTATTTAATAATCATATACCAAACATATATGTAATTATATACTAATCATATATTTAATATTCATACAGTAAACATGTATTTAATATTTATACACTAAACATTTATTTAATATTAATACACTAAATATATATTTAATATTAATACACTAAACATGTATTTAATTTTAATACACTAAACATGTATTTAATAATTATACACTAAAATGGAATTTAATAATAGACTAAACATGTATTTAATATTTTCACACTAAACTTGTATTTAATATTCATACACTAAACATGTATTTAATATCCATACACTAAACATGTAGTTATTATTCATACACTAAACATGTATTTAATATTAATACAAAAACATGTATTTAATTGTAATAAACTAAATATATATTTAATATTAATACACTAAACATGTATTTAATATTAATAAACTAAATATATATCTAATATTAATACACTAAACATGTATTTAATATTAATACACTAAACATGTATTTAATATTCATACATTAAAAATGTATTTAATATGAATACACTAAACATGTATTTAATATTCATACATTAAACATGTATTTAATATTTATACACTAAACATGTATTTAATATTCGTACACGAAACATGTATTTAATATTTATACACTAAACATGTATTTAATATTCATATTTAAACATGTATTTAATATTCATACACTAAACATGTATTTAATATTTATAAACTAAACATGTATTTAATATTCATACACTAAACATGTATTTAATATTCATACACTAAACATGTATTTAATATTCATACACTAAACATGTATTTGATATTAATACACTGAACATGTATTTAATAATCATATACCAAACATATATGTAATTATATACTAATCATATATTTAATATTCATACACTAAACATGTATTTAATATTTATACACTAAACATGTATTTAATATTAATACACTAAATATGTATTTATTATACATCCACTAAACATGTATTTAATATTCATAAACTAAATATATATTTAATATTAATACACTAAACATGTATTTAATATTAATACACTAAACATGTATTTAATAATTATACACTAAAATGGAATTTAATAATAGACTAAACATGTATTTAATATTTTCACACTCAACATGTATTTAATATTCATACACTAAACATGTAGTTATTATTCATACACTAAACATGTATTTAATATTGATACAAAAACATGTTTTTAATTGTAATAAACTAAATATATATTTAATATTAATACACTAAACATGTATTTAATATTCATAAACTAAAAATGTATTTAACATTTATACACTAAACATGTATTTAATATTCATACACTAAACATGTAGTTATTATTTATACACTAAACATGTATTTGATATTAATACACTAAACATGTATTTAATATTTATACACTAAACATGTATTTAATATTAATACACTAAATATGTATTTATTATATATCCACTAAACATGTATTCAATATTCATAAACTAAACATGTATTTCATATTCATACACTAAACATGTATTTAATATTAATACACTGAACATGTATTTAATAATCATATACCAAACATATATGCAATTATATACTAATCATATATTTAATATTCATACAGTAAACATGTATTTATTATCCTCTAAATAAGGCACACTTGGAAATAATGAATTTCTTTATGTTGGCAGTTGCGGCAGAAGTCCACAGGAGGGCGCACGTTCCCTCTTAATAAGTCCGGTCCTCTCCGTCACTCTCTCTCTCTTTTTCCTTTTTTTTGTTTCTTTTATTTTTTTTTTACATAAGTTTGGTTTCTCATACACTTATATTTATACACTAAACATGTATTTAATATTAATACACTGAACATGTATTTAATATTTATACACTAAACATGTATTTAATATTAATACAAAAACATGTATTTAATATTAATACAAAAACATGTATTTAATTTTAATAAACTAAAGATATATTTAATATTAATACACTAAACATGTATTTAATATTCATACACTAAACATGTATTTAATATTCATGCAAAAACATGTATTTAATTTGAATAAACTAAGCATATATTTAATATTAATACAAAAACATGTATTTAATTTTAATAAACTAAACATATATTTAATATTAATACACTAAACATGTATTTAACATTTATACACTAAACATGTATTTAATATTAATACACTAAACATGTATTTAATATTTATACACTAAACATGTATTTAATATTAATACAAAAACATGTATTTAATTTTAATAAACTAAACATATATTTAATATTTATACACTAAACATGTATTTAACATTTATACACTAAACATGTATTTAATATTAATACACTAAACATGTATTTAATATTTATACACTAAACATGTATTTAATATTCATACACTAAACATGTAGTTATTATTCATACACTAAACATGTATTTAATATTAATACACTAAACATGTATTTAATATTTTTACATTAAACATGTATTTAATATTCATACACTAAACATGTATTTAATATTAATACACTAAACATGTATTTAATATTAATACAAAAACATGTATTTAATTGTAATAAACTAAATATATATTTAATATTAATACACTAAACAAGTATTTAATATTCATAAACTAAACATGTATTTAACATTTATACACTAAACATGTATTTAATATTCATAAACTAAACATGTATTTCATATTCATACACTAAACACGTATTTAATATTAATACACTAAACATGTCTTTAACATTCTTACACTAAACATGTATTTAATATTAATACAAAAACATGTATTTAATTTTAATACACTAAACATATATTTAATATTAATACACTAAGCATGTATTTAACATTTATACACTAAACATGTTTTTAATATTAATACACTAAACATGTATTTAATATTAATAAAAAAACATGTATTTAATTTTAATAAACTAAACATTTAATATTAATACACTAAACATGTATTTAATATTCATACACTAAACATGTATTTAATATTAATACACTAAACCTGTATTTAATATTTATACACTAAAAATGTATTTAATATTAATACACTAAACATGTATTTAATATTTATACACAAAACATGTATTTAATATTAATACACTAAATATGTATTTATTATATATCCACTAAACATGTATTTAATATTCATAAACTAAACATGTATTTAATATGCATACACTAAACGTGTATTTAATATTCATACACTAAACATGTATTTAATATTAATACAAAAACATGTATTTAAGTTTAATAAACTAAACATATATTTAATATGAATACACTAAATATGTATTTAATATGCATACAGTAAACATGTATTGAATATTCATACACTAAACATGTATTTAATATTCATACACTAAATATGTATTTAATATTCATACAATAAACATGTAGTTATTATTCTTACACTTAATATGTATTTAATATTAATATAAAACATGTATTTATTTTTATAAAACTAAACATATATTTAATATTTATACACTAAACATGTGTTTAATATTAATACAAAAACATGTATTTAATTTTAATACTCTAAACATACATTTAATATTAATACACTAAACATGTATTTAACAATCATACACTAAACATGTATTTAACATTTATACACTAAACATGTTTTTAATATTAATACACTAAACATGTATTTAATATTAATACAAAAACATGTATTTAATTTTAATAAACTAAACATTTAATATTAATACACTAAACATGTATTTAATATTCATACACTAAACATGTAGTTATTATTCATACACTAAACATGTATTTAATATTAATACACTAAACCTGTATTTAATATTTATACACTAAACATGTATTTAATATTAATACACTAAACATGTATTTAATATTTATACACTAAACATGTATTTAATATTAATACACTAAAGATGTATTTATTATATATCCACTAAACATGTATTTAATATTCATAAACTAAACATGTATTTAATATTCATACACTAAACGTGTATTTAATATTCATATTTTAAACATGTATTTAATATTTATACACTAAACATGTATTTAATATTCATACACTAAACATGTAGTTAGTATTCATACACTAAACATGTATTTAACATTAATACACTAAACATGTAGTTAATATTAATACACTAAACATGTATTTAATATTAATACAGAAAAATGTATTTAATTGTAATAAACTAAATATATATTTAATATTAATACACTAAACATGTATTTAATATTCATAAACTAAAAATGTATTTAATATTAATACACTAAACATGTATTTAATATTAATACACTAAACATGTATTTAATATTTATACAGTAAACATGTATTGAATATTCATACACTAAACATGTATTTAATATGCATACGCTAAACATGTATTTAATATTCATACACTAAACATGTATTTAATATTAATACACTAAACATGTATTTAATATTCATACACTAAACATGTATTTAATATTCATACATTAAACATGTATTTAATTTTAATAAACTAAACATATATTTAATATTATTACACTAAACATGTATTTAATATTAATACACTAAACATGTATTTAATAATTATACACTAAAATGGAATTTAATAATAGACTAAACATGTATTTAATATTCTCACACTAAACTTGTATTTAATATTCATACACTAAACATTTATTTAATATTCATACACTAAACATGTAGTTATTATTCATACACTAAACATGTATTTAATATTAATACACTAAACATGTAGTTATTATTCATACACTAAACATGTATTTAATATTAATACACTAAACATGTATTTAATATTTATAAACTAAACATGTATTTAATATTTATACACTAAACATGTATTTAATATTAATACAAAAACATGTATTTAATTTTAATAAACTAAATATAAATTTAATATTAATACACTAAACATGTATTTAATATTCATAAACTAAACAATATTTATATACTAAACATGTATTTAATATTCATACACTAAACATGTAGTTATTATTCATACACTAAATATGTATTTCATATTAATACACTAAACCTGTATTTAATATTTATACACTAAACATGTAGTTATTATTCATACACTAAACATGTATTTAATATTAATACACTAAACATGTATTTAATATTTATAAACTAAACATGTATTTAATATTCATACACTAAACATGTATTTTATATTAATTAACTGAACATGTATTTAATATTAATACACTAAACATGTATTTAATATTTATACACTAAACATGTATTTAATATTCATACACTAAACATGTATTTAATATTAATACACTAAACATGTATTTAATATTTATACACTAAACATGTATTTAATATTAATACAAAACATGTATTTAATTTTAATAAACTAAATTTATATTTAATATTAATACACTAAACATGTATTTAATATTTATACACTAAACATGTATTTAATATTAATACAAAAACATGTATTTAATTTTAATACACTAAATAAAAATTTAATATTAATACACTAAACATGTATTTAATATTCATAAACTAAACAATATTTATACACTAAACCTGTATTTAATATTTATACACTAAACATGTATTTAATATTAATACACTAAACATGTATTTAATATTTATACACTAAACATGTATTTAATATTTATACACTAAATATGTATTTATTATATATCCACTAGACATGTATTTAATATTCATAAACTAAACATGTATTTAATATTCATACACTAAACATGTATTTAATATTAATACAAAAACATGTATTTAAGTTTAATAAACTAAACATATATTTAATATTAATACACTAAACATGTATTTAATATGTATACATTAAACATGTATTTAATATTCATACACTAAACATGTATTTAATATTTATACACTAAACATGTATTTAATATTCATACACTAAACATGTATTTAATATTAATACGCTGATTATGTATTTAATAATCATATACTAAATGTATATGTAATTATACACTAATCATATATTTAATTTTCATACAGTAAACATGTATTTAATATTTATACACTAAACATGTATTTAATATTCATACACTAAACATGTATTTAATATTAATACACTGAACATGTATTTAATATTAATACACTAAACATGTATTTAATATTTATACACTAAACATGTATTTAATATTCATACACTAAACATGTATTTAATATTAATACACTAAACATGTATTTAATATTTATACACTAAACATGTATTTAATATTAATACAAAACATGTATTTAATTTTAATAAACTAAATTTATATTTAATATTAATACACTAAACATGTATTTAATATTCATAAAATAAACATGTATTTAACATTTATACACTAAACATGTATTTAATATTCATACACTAAACATGTAGTTATTATTCATACACTAAACATGTATTTAATATTAATACACTAAACCTGTATTTAATATTTATACACATAACATGTATTTAATATTAATACAAAAACATGTATTTAATTTTAATAAACTAAACATATATTTAATATTAATACACAAAACATGTATTTAATATTTATACACCAAACATGTATTTAATATTCATACACTAAACATGTATTTAATATTTATACACTAAACATGTATTTAATATTCATACACTAAACATGTATTTAATATTAATACACTGAACATGTATTTAATAATCATATACCAAACATATATGTAATTATATACTAATCATATATTTAATATTCATACAGTAAACAGGTATTTATTATCCTCTAAATAAGGCACACTTGGAAATAATGAATTTCTTTATGTGTGCAGTTGCGGCAGAAGTCCACAGGAGGGCGCACGTTCCCTCTTAATATGCCCGGTCCTCTCCGTCTCTCTCGCTCTCTTTTTCCTTTTTTTTTGTTTCTTTTATTTTTTTTTTACATAAGTTTGGTTTCTCATACACTTATATTTATACACTAAACATGTATTTAATATTAATACACTGAACTTGTATTTAATATTTATAAACTAAACATGTATTTAATATTTATACACTAAACATGTATTTAATATTAATACACTAAACATGTATTTAATATTAATACACTAAACATGTATTTAATATTAATACACTGATCATGTATTTAATATTAATACAAAAACATGTATTTAATTTTAATAAACTAAACATATATTTAATATTAATACACTAAACATGTATTTAATATTCATACACTAAACATGTATTTAATATTCATACACTAAACATGTATTTAATATTAATACACTAAACATGTATTTAATATTAATACAAAAACATGTATTTAATTTTAATAAACTAAACATATATTTAATATTAATACACTAAACATGTATTTAATATTCATACACTAAACATGTATTTAATATTCATACACTAAACATGTATTTAATATTAATACACTAAACATGTATTTAATATTAATACAAAAACATGTATTTAATTTTAATAAACTAAACATATATTTAATATTAATACACTAAACATGTATTTAACATTTATACATTAAACATGTATTTAATATTAATACACTAAACATGTATTTAATATTTATACACTAAACATGTATTTAATTTTAATACAAAAACATGTATTTAATTTTAATAAACTAAACATATATTTAATATTTATACACTAAACATGTATTTAATATTCATAAACTAAACAATATTTATACACTAAACCTGTATTTAATATTTATAAACTAAACATGTAGTTATTATTCATACACTAAACATGTATTTAATATTAATACACTAAACATGTATTTAATATTTATGAACTAAACATGTATTTAATATTTATACACTAATCATGTATTTAATATTAATACACTAATCATGTATTTAACATTTATACACTAAATATGTATTTAATATTTATACACTTAACATGTATTTAATATTTATACACTAAACATGTATTTAATATTCATATTTAAACATGTATTTAATATTCATACACTAAACATGTATTTAATATTTATAAACTAAACATGTATTTAATATTCATACACTAAACATGTATTTAATATTCATACACTAAACATGTATTTAATATGAATACACTAAACATGTATTTAATATTCATACATTAAACATGTATTTAATATTTATACACTAAACATGTATTTAATATTCGTACACGAAACATGTATTTAATATTTATACACTAAACATGTATTCAATATTCATATTTAAACATGTATTTAATATTCATACACTAAACATGTATTTAATATTTATAAACTAAACATGTATTTAATATTCATACACTAAACATGTATTTAATATTCATACACTAAACATGTATTTAATATTCATACACTAAACATGTATTTGATATTAATACACTGAACATGTATTTAATAATCATATACCAAACATATATGTAATTATATACTAATCATATATTTAATATTCATACAGTAAACATGTATTTAATATTTATACACTAAACATTTATTTAATATTAATACACTAAATATATATTTAATATTAATACACTAAACATGTATTTAATTTTAATACACTAAACATGTATTTAATAATTATACACTAAAATGGAATTTAATAATAGACTAAACATGTATTTAATATTTTCACACTAAACTTGTATTTAATATTCATACACTAAACATGTATTTAATATCCATACACTAAACATGTAGTTATTATTCATACACTAAACATGTATTTAATATTAATACAAAAACATGTATTTAATTGTAATAAACTAAATATATATTTAATATTAATACACTAAACATGTATTTAATATTAATAAACTAAATATATATCTAATATTAATACACTAAACATGTATTTAATATTAATACACTAAACATGTATTTAATAATTATACACTAAAATGGAATTTAATAATAGACTAAACATGTATTTAATATTTTCACACTAAACTTGTATTTAATATTCATACACTAAACATGTATTTAATATCCATACAATAAACATGTAGTTATTATTCATACACTAAACATGTATTTAATATTAATACAAAAACATGTATTTAATTGTAATAAACTAAATATATATTTAATATTAATACACTAAACATGTATTTAATATTAATAAACTAAATATATATCTAATATTAATACACTAAACATGTATTTAATATTAATACACTAAACATGTATTTAATATTCATACATTAAAAATGTATTTAATATGAATACACTAAACATGTATTTAATATTCATACATTAAACATGTATTTAATATTTATACACTAAACATGTATTTAATATTCGTACACGAAACATGTATTTAATATTTAGACACTAAACATGTATTTAATATTCATATTTAAACATGTATTTAATATTCATACACTAAACATGTATTTAATATTTATAAACTAAACATGTATTTAATATTCATACACTAAACATGTATTTAATATTCATACACTAAACACGTATTTAATATTCATACACTAAACATGTATTTGATATTAATACACTGAACATGTATTTAATAATCATATACCAAACATATATGTAATTATATACTAATCATATATTTAATATTCATACAGTAAACATGTATTTAATATTTATACACTAAACATTTATTTAATATTAATACACTAAATATATATTTAATATTAATACACTAAACATGTATTTAATTTTAATACACTAAACATGTATTTAATAATTATACACTAAAATGGAATTTAATAATAGACTAAACATGTATTTAATATTTTCACACTAAACTTGTATTTAATATTCATACACTAAACATGTATTTAATATCCATACACTAAACATGTAGTTATTATTCATACACTAAACATGTATTTAATATTAATACAAAAACATGTATTTAATTGTAATAAACTAAATATATATTTAATATTAATACACTAAACATGTATTTAATATTAATAAACTAAATATATATCTAATATTAATACACTAAACATGTATTTAATATTAATACACTAAACATGTATTTAATATTCATACATTAAAAATGTATTTAATATGAATACACTAAACATGTATTTAATATTCATACACGAAACATGTATTTAATATTTATACACTAAACATGTATTTAATATTCATATTTAAACATGTATTTAATATTCATACACTAAACATGTATTTAATATTTATAAACTAAACATGTATTTAATATTCATACACTAAACATGTATTTAATATTCATACACTAAACATGTATTTAATATTCATACACTAAACATGTATTTGATATTAATACACTGAACATGTATTTAATAATCATATACCAAACATATATGTAATTATATACTAATCATATATTTAATATTCATACACTAAACATGTATTTAATATTTATACACTAAACATGTATTTAATATTAATACACTAAATATGTATTTATTATACATCCACTAAACATGTATTTAATATTCATAAACTAAATATATATTTAATATTAATACACTAAACATGTATTTAATATTAATACACTAAACATGTATTTAATAATTATACACTAAAATGGAATTTAATAATAGACTAAACATGTATTTAATATTTTCACACTCAACATGTATTTAATATTCATACACTAAACATGTAGTTATTATTCATACACTAAACATGTATTTAATATTGATACAAAAACATGTTTTTAATTGTAATAAACTAAATATATATTTAATATTAATACACTAAACATGTATTTAATATTCATAAACTAAAAATGTATTTAACATTTATACACTAAACATGTATTTAATATTCATACACTAAACATGTAGTTATTATTTATACACTAAACATGTATTTGATATTAATACACTAAACATGTATTTAATATTTATACACTAAACATGTATTTAATATTAATACACTAAATATGTATTTATTATATATCCACTAAACATGTATTCAATATTCATAAACTAAACATGTATTTCATATTCATACACTAAACATGTATTTAATATTAATACACTGAACATGTATTTAATAATCATATACCAAACATATATGCAATTATATACTAATCATATATTTAATATTCATACAGTAAACATGTATTTATTATCCTCTAAATAAGGCACACTTGGAAATAATGAATTTCTTTATGTTGGCAGTTGCGGCAGAAGTCCACAGGAGGGCGCACGTTCCCTCTTAATAAGTCCGGTCCTCTCCGTCACTCTCTCTCTCTTTTTCCTTTTTTTTGTTTCTTTTATTTTTTTTTTACATAAGTTTGGTTTCTCATACACTTATATTTATACACTAAACATGTATTTAATATTAATACACTGAACATGTATTTAATATTTATACACTAAACATGTATTTAATATTAATACAAAAACATGTATTTAATATTAATACAAAAACATGTATTTAATTTTAATAAACTAAAGATATATTTAATATTAATACACTAAACATGTATTTAATATTCATACACTAAACATGTATTTAATATTCATGCAAAAACATGTATTTAATTTGAATAAACTAAGCATATATTTAATATTAATACAAAAACATGTATTTAATTTTAATAAACTAAACATATATTTAATATTAATACACTAAACATGTATTTAACATTTATACACTAAACATGTATTTAATATTAATACACTAAACATGTATTTAATATTTATACACTAAACATGTATTTAATATTAATACAAAAACATGTATTTAATTTTAATAAACTAAACATATATTTAATATTTATACACTAAACATGTATTTAACATTTATACACTAAACATGTATTTAATATTAATACACTAAACATGTATTTAATATTTATACACTAAACATGTATTTAATATTCATACACTAAACATGTAGTTATTATTCATACACTAAACATGTATTTAATATTAATACACTAAACATGTATTTAATATTTTTACATTAAACATGTATTTAATATTCATACACTAAACATGTATTTAATATTAATACACTAAACATGTATTTAATATTAATACAAAAACATGTATTTAATTGTAATAAACTAAATATATATTTAATATTAATACACTAAACAAGTATTTAATATTCATAAACTAAACATGTATTTAACATTTATACACTAAACATGTATTTAATATTCATAAACTAAACATGTATTTCATATTCATACACTAAACACGTATTTAATATTAATACACTAAACATGTCTTTAACATTCATACACTAAACATGTATTTAATATTAATACAAAAACATGTATTTAATTTTAATACACTAAACATATATTTAATATTAATACACTAAGCATGTATTTAACATTTATACACTAAACATGTTTTTAATATTAATACACTAAACATGTATTTAATATTAATAAAAAAACATGTATTTAATTTTAATAAACTAAACATTTAATATTAATACACTAAACATGTATTTAATATTCATACACTAAACATGTATTTAATATTAATACACTAAACCTGTATTTAATATTTATACACTAAAAATGTATTTAATATTAATACACTAAACATGTATTTAATATTTATACACAAAACATGTATTTAATATTAATACACTAAATATGTATTTATTATATATCCACTAAACATGTATTTAATATTCATAAACTAAACATGTATTTAATATGCATACACTAAACGTGTATTTAATATTCATACACTAAACATGTATTTAATATTAATACAAAAACATGTATTTAAGTTTAATAAACTAAACATATATTTAATATGAATACACTAAATATGTATTTAATATGCATACAGTAAACATGTATTGAATATTCATACACTAAACATGTATTTAATATTCATACACTAAATATGTATTTAATATTCATACAATAAACATGTAGTTATTATTCTTACACTTAATATGTATTTAATATTAATATAAAAACATGTATTTATTTTTATTAAACTAAACATATATTTAATATTTATACACTAAACATGTGTTTAATATTAATACAAAAACATGTATTTAATTTTAATACTCTAAACATACATTTAATATTAATACACTAAACATGTATTTAACAATCATACACTAAACATGTATTTAACATTTATACACTAAACATGTTTTTAATATTAATACACTAAACATGTATTTAATATTAATACAAAAACATGTATTTAATTTTAATAAACTAAACATTTAATATTAATACACTAAACATGTATTTAATATTCATACACTAAACATGTAGTTATTATTCATACACTAAACATGTATTTAATATTAATACACTAAACCTGTATTTAATATTTATACACTAAACATGTATTTAATATTAATACACTAAACATGTATTTAATATTTATACACTAAACATGTATTTAATATTAATACACTAAAGATGTATTTATTATATATCCACTAAACATGTATTTAATATTCATAAACTAAACATGTATTTAATATTCATACACTAAACGTGTATTTAATATTCATATTTTAAACATGTATTTAATATTTATACACTAAACATGTATTTAATATTCATACACTAAACATGTAGTTAGTATTCATACACTAAACATGTATTTAACATTAATACACTAAACATGTAGTTAATATTAATACACTAAACATGTATTTAATATTAATACAGAAAAATGTATTTAATTGTAATAAACTAAATATATATTTAATATTAATACACTAAACATGTATTTAATATTCATAAACTAAAAATGTATTTAATATTAATACACTAAACATGTATTTAATATTAATACACTAAACATGTATTTAATATTTATACAGTAAACATGTATTGAATATTCATACACTAAACATGTATTTAATATGCATACGCTAAACATGTATTTAATATTCATACACTAAACATGTATTTAATATTAATACACTAAACATGTATTTAATATTCATACACTAAACATGTATTTAATATTCATACATTAAACATGTATTTAATTTTAATAAACTAAACATATATTTAATATTATTACACTAAACATGTATTTAATATTAATACACTAAACATGTATTTAATAATTATACACTAAAATGGAATTTAATAATAGACTAAACATGTATTTAATATTCTCACACTAAACTTGTATTTAATATTCATACACTAAACATTTATTTAATATTCATACACTAAACATGTAGTTATTATTCATACACTAAACATGTATTTAATATTAATACACTAAACATGTAGTTATTATTCATACACTAAACATGTATTTAATATTAATACACTAAACATGTATTTAATATTTATAAACTAAACATGTATTTAATATTTATACACTAAACATGTATTTAATATTAATACAAAAACATGTATTTAATTTTAATAAACTAAATATAAATTTAATATTAATACACTAAACATGTATTTAATATTCATAAACTAAACAATATTTATATACTAAACATGTATTTAATATTCATACACTAAACATGTAGTTATTATTCATACACTAAATATGTATTTCATATTAATACACTAAACCTGTATTTAATATTTATACACTAAACATGTAGTTATTATTCATACACTAAACATGTATTTAATATTAATACACTAAACATGTATTTAATATTTATAAACTAAACATGTATTTAATATTCATACACTAAACATGTATTTTATATTAATTAACTGAACATGTATTTAATATTAATACACTAAACATGTATTTAATATTTATACACTAAACATGTATTTAATATTCATACACTAAACATGTATTTAATATTAATACACTAAACATGTATTTAATATTTATACACTAAACATGTATTTAATATTAATACAAAACATGTATTTAATTTTAATAAACTAAATTTATATTTAATATTAATACACTAAACATGTATTTAATATTTATACACTAAACATGTATTTAATATTAATACAAAAACATGTATTTAATTTTAATACACTAAATAAAAATTTAATATTAATACACTAAACATGTATTTAATATTCATAAACTAAACAATATTTATACACTAAACCTGTATTTACTATTTATACACTAAACATGTATTTAATATTAATACACTAAACATGTATTTAATATTTATACACTAAACATGTATTTAATATTAATACAAAAACATGTATTTAATTTAATAAACTAAACACATATTTAATATTAATACACTAAACATGTATTAAATATTCATACACTAAACATGTATTTAATATTAATTCAATAAACATGTAGTTATTATTCTTACACTTAATATGTATTTAATATTAATACAAAAACATGTATTTAATTTTAATAAGCTAAACATGTATTTAATATTAATACACTAAACATGTATTTAATATTGTTACACTAAACATGTATTTAATATTTATACACTAAACATGTATTTAATATTCATACACTAAACATGTATTTAATATTAATACACTAAACATTTATTTAATATTTATACACTTAACATGTATTTAATATTAATACAAAACATGTATTTAATTTTAGTAAACTAAATATATATTTAATATTAATACACTAAACATGTATTTAATATTCATACACTAAACCTGTATTTAATATTTATACACGAAACATGTATTTAATATTAATACAAAAACATTTTTTTAATTTTAATAAAGTAAACACATATTTAATATTAATACACTAAACATGTATTTAATATTTATACACTAAACATGTATTTAATAGTCGTACACTAAACAAGTAGTTATTATTTATACACTAAATATGTATTTAATATTAATACAGTAAACATGTATTAAATATTTATACACTAAACATGTATTTAATATTAATACAAAAACATGTATTTAAGTTTAATAAACTAAACATATATTTGATATTAATACACTAAACATGTATTTAATATTTATACACAAACATGTATTTAATATTCATACACTAAACATGTATTTAATATTCATACATTAAACATGTATTTAATATTCATACACTAAACATGTATTTAATATTAATACACTGACCATGTATTTAATAATCATATACCAAACATATATGTAATTATATACTAATCATATATTTAATATTCATACAGTAAACATGTATTTATTATCCTCTAAATAAGGCACACTTGGAAATAATGAATTTCTTTATGTGTGCAGTTGCGGCAGAAGTCCACAGGAGGGCACAAATTCTCTCTTAATATGCCCGGTCCTCTCCGTCTCTCTCTCTCTCTTTTTCCTTTTTTTTTGTTTCTTTTATTTTTTTTTTACATAAGTTTGGTTACTCATACACTTATATTTATACACTAAACATGTATTTAATATTAATACACTAAACATGTATTTAATATTTATACACTAAACATGTATTTAATATTAATACAAAAACATGTATTTAATTTAATAAACTAAACATGTATTTAATATTTATACACTAAACATGTATTTAATATTTTTACACTAAACATGTAGTTATTATTCATACACTAAACATGTATTTAATATTAATACACTAAACATGTATTTAACATTCATACACTAAACATGTTTTAATATTAATACACTAAACATGTATTTAATATTAATACACTAAACAAGTATTTGATATTTATACACTAAACATGTATTTAATATTAATACAAAAACATGTATTTAATTTTAATACACTAAACATATATTTAATATTAATACACTAAACATGTATTTAACATTCATACACTAAACATGTATTTAATATTAATACAAAAACATGTATTTAATTTTAATACACTAAACATATATTTAATATTAATACACTAAACATGTATTTAACATTTATACACTAAACATGTTTTAATATTAATACACTAAACATGTATTTAACATTTATACACTAAACATGTATTTAACATTTATACACTAAACATGTTTTAATATTAATACACTAAACATGTATTTAATATTAATACACTAAACAAGTATTTAATATTTATACACTAAACATGTATTTAATATTAATACAAAAACATGTATTTAATTTTAATACACTAAACATATATTTAATATTAATACACTAAACATGTCTTTAACATTCATACACTAAACATGTATTTAATATTAATACAAAAACATGTATTTAATTTTAATACACTAAACATATATTTAATATTAATACACTAAGCATGTATTTAACATTTATACACTAAACATGTTTTTAATATTAATACACTAAACATGTATTTAATATTAATAAAAAAACATGTATTTAATTTTAATAAACTAAACATTTAATATTAATACACTAAACATGTATTTAATATTCATACACTAAACATGTATTTAATATTAATACACTAAACCTGTATTTAATATTTATACACTAAAAATGTATTTAATATTAATACACTAAACATGTATTTAATATTTATACACAAAACATGTATTTAATATTAATACACTAAATATGTATTTATTATATATCCACTAAACATGTATTTAATATTCATAAACTAAACATGTATTTAATATACATACACTAAACGTGTATTTAATATTCATACACTAAACATGTATTTAATATTAATACAAAAACATGTATTTAAGTTTAATAAACTAAACATATATTTAATATTAATACACTAAATATGTATTTAATATGCATACAGTAAACATGTATTGAATATTCATACACTAAACATGTAGTTAATATTCATACACTAAACATGTATTTAATATTCGTACAATAAACATGTAGTTATTATTCTTACACTTAATATGTATTTAATATTAATACAAAAACATGTATTTATTTTTATTAAACTAAACATATATTTAATATTTATACACTAAACATGTATTTAATATTAATACAAAAACATGTATTTAATTTTAATACTCTAAACATACATTTAATATTAATACACTAAACATGTATTTAACAATCATACACTAAACATGTATTTAACATTTATACACTAAACACGTTTTTAATATTAATACACTAAACATGTATTTAATATTAATACAAAAACATGTATTTAATTTTAATAAACTAAACATTTAATATTAATACACTAAACATGTATTTAATATTCATACACTAAACATGTAGTTATTATTCATACACTAAACATGTATTTAATATTAATACACTAAACCTGTATTTAATATTTATACACTAAACATGTATTTAATATTAATACACTAAACATGTATTTAATATTTATACACTAAACATGTATTTAATATTAATACACTAAACGTGTATTTAATATTCATATTTTAAACATGTATTTAATATTTATACATTAAACATGTATTTAATATTCATACACTAAACATGTAGTTAGTATTCATACACTAAACATGTATTTAACATTAATACACTAAACATGTAGTTAATATTAATACACTAAACATGTATTTAATATTAATACAGAAAAATGTATTTAATTGTAATAAACTAAATATATATTTAATATTAATACACTAAACATGTATTTAATATTCATAAACTAAAAATGTATTTAATATTAATACACTAAACATGTATTTAATATTAATACACTAAACATGTATTTAATATTTATACAGTAAACATGTATTGAATATTCATACACTAAACATGTATTTAATATGCACACGCTAAACATGTATTTAATATTCATACACTAAACATGTATTTAATATTAATACACTAAACATGTATTTAATATTCATACACTAAACATGTATTTAATATTCATACATTAAACATGTATTTAATTTTAATAAACTAAACATATATTTAATATTATTACACTAAACATGTATTTGATATTAATACACTAAACATGTATTTAATAATTATACACTAAAATGGAATTTAATAATAGACTAAACATGTATTTAATATTCTCACACTAAACTTGTATTTAATATTCATACACTAAACATGGATTTAATATTCATACACTAAACATGTAGTTATTATTCATACACTAAACATGTATTTAATATTAATACACTAAACATGTAGTTATTATTCATACACTAAACATGTATTTAATATTAATACACTAAACATGTATTTAATATTTATAAACTAAACATGTATTTAATATTTATACACTAAACATGTATTTAATATTAATACAAAAACATGTATTTAATTTTAATACACTAAACATATATTTAATATTAATACACTAAACATGTCTTTAACATTCATACACTAAACATGTATTTAATATTAATACAAAAACATGTATTTAATTTTAATACACTAAACATATATTTAATATTAATACACTAAGCATGTATTTAACATTTATACACTAAACATGTTTTTAATATTAATACACTAAACATGTATTTAATATTAATAAAAAAACATGTATTTAATTTTAATAAACTAAACATTTAATATTAATACACTAAACATGTATTTAATATTCATACACTAAACATGTATTTAATATTAATACACTAAACCTGTATTTAATATTTATACACTAAAAATGTATTTAATATTAATACACTAAACATGTATTTAATATTTATACACAAAACATGTATTTAATATTAATACACTAAATATGTATTTATTATATATCCACTAAACATGTATTTAATATTCATAAACTAAACATGTATTTAATATGCATACACTAAACGTGTATTTAATATTCATACACTAAACATGTATTTAATATTAATACAAAAACATGTATTTAAGTTTAATAAACTAAACATATATTTAATATTAATACACTAAATATGTATTTAATATGCATACAGTAAACATGTATTGAATATTCATACACTAAACATGTATTTAATATTCATACACTAAACATGTATTTAATATTCATACAATAAACATGTAGTTATTATTCTTACACTTAATATGTATTTAATATTAATACAAAAACATGTATTTATTTTTATTAAACTAAACATATATTTAATATTTATACACTAAACATGTATTTAATATTAATACAAAAACATGTATTTAATTTTAATACTCTAAACATACATTTAATATTAATACACTAAACATGTATTTAACAATCATACACTAAACATGTATTTAACATTTATACACTAAACATGTTTTTAATATTAATACACTAAACATGTATTTAATATTAATACAAAAACATGTATTTAATTTTAATAAACTAAACATTTAATATTAATACACTAAACATGTATTTAATATTCATACACTAAACATGTAGTTATTATTCATACACTAAACATGTATTTAATATTAATACACTAAACCTGTATTTAATATTTATACACTAAACATGTATTTAATATTAATACACTAAACATGTATTTAATATTTATACACTAAACATGTATTTAATATTAATACACTAAAGATGTATTTATTATATATCCACTAAACATGTATTTAATATTCATAAACTAAACATGTATTTAATATTCATACACTAAACGTGTATTTAATATTCATATTTTAAACATGTATTTAATATTTATACACTAAACATGTATTTAATATTCATACACTAAACATGTAGTTAGTATTCATACACTAAACATGTATTTAACATTAATACACTAAACATGTAGTTAATATTAATACACTAAACATGTATTTAATATTAATACAGAAAAATGTATTTAATTGTAATAAACTAAATATATATTTAATATTAATACACTAAACATGTATTTAATATTCATAAACTAAAAATGTATTTAATATTAATACACTAAACATGTATTTAATATTAATACACTAAACATGTATTTAATATTTATACAGTAAACATGTATTGAATATTCATACACTAAACATGTATTTAATATGCATACGCTAAACATGTATTTAATATTCATACACTAAACATGTATTTAATATTAATACACTAAACATGTATTTAATATTCATACACTAAACATGTATTTAATATTCATACATTAAACATGTATTTAATTTTAATAAACTAAACATATATTTAATATTATTACACTAAACATGTATTTGATATCAATACACTAAACATGTATTTAATAATTATACACTAAAATGGAATTTAATAATAGACTAAACATGTATTTAATATTCTCACACTAAACTTGTATTTAATATTCATACACTAAACATGGATTTAATATTCATACACTAAACATGTAGTTATTATTCATACACTAAACATGTATTTAATATTAATACACTAAACATGTAGTTATTATTCATACACTAAACATGTATTTAATATTAATACACTAAACATGTATTTAATATTTATAAACTAAACATGTATTTAATATTTATACACTAAACATGTATTTAATATTAATACAAAAACATGTATTTAATTTTAATAAACTAAATATAAATTTAATATTAATACACTAAACATGTATTTAATATTCATAAACTAAACAATATTTATATACTAAACATGTATTTAATATTCATACACTAAACATGTAGTTATTATTCATACACTAAACATGTATTTCATATTAATACACTAAACCTGTATTTAATATTTATACACTAAACATGTAGTTATTATTCATACACTAAACATGTATTTAATATTAATACACTAAACATGTATTTAATATTTATAAACTAAACATGTATTTAATATTCATACACTAAACATGTATTTTATATTAATTAACTGAACATGTATTTAATATTAATACACTAAACATGTATTTAATATTTATACACTAAACATGTATTTAATATTCATACACTAAACATGTATTTAATATTAATACACTAAACATGTATTTAATATTTATACACTAAACATGTATTTAATATTAATACAAAACATGTATTTAATTTTAATAAACTAAATTTATATTTAATATGAATACACTAAACATGTATTTAATATTTATACACTAAACATGTATTTAATATTAATACAAAAACATGTATTTAATTTTAATACACTAAATAAAAATTTAATATTAATACACTAAACATGTATTTAATATTCATAAACTAAACAATATTTATACACTAAACCTGTATTTAATATTTATACACTAAACATGTATTTAATATTAATACACTAAACATGTATTTAATATTTATACACTAAACATGTATTTAATATTTATACACTAAATATGTATTTATTATATATCCACTAGACATGTATTTAATATTCATAAACTAAACATGTATTTAATATTCATACACTAAACATGTATTTAATATTAATACAAAAACATGTATTTAAGTTTAATAAACTAAACATATATTTAATATTAATACACTAAACATGTATTTAATATGTATACATTAAACATGTATTTAATATTCATACACTAAACATGTATTTAATATTTATACACTAAACATGTATTTAATATTCATACACTAAACATGTATTTAATATTAATACGCTGATTATGTATTTAATAATCATATACTAAATGTATATGTAATTATACACTAATCATATATTTAATTTTCATACAGTAAACATGTATTTAATATTTATACACTAAACATGTATTTAATATTCATACACTAAACATGTATTTAATATTAATACACTGAACATGTATTTAATATTAATACACTAAACATGTATTTAATATTTATACACTAAACATGTATTTAATATTCATACACTAAACATGTATTTAATATTAATACACTAAACATGTATTTAATATTTATACACTAAACATGTATTTAATATTAATACAAAACATGTATTTAATTTTAATAAACTAAATTTATATTTAATATTAATACACTAAACATGTATTTAATATTCATAAAATAAACATGTATTTAACATTTATACACTAAACATGTATTTAATATTCATACACTAAACATGTAGTTATTATTCATACACTAAACATGTATTTAATATTAATACACTAAACCTGTATTTAATATTTATACACATAACATGTATTTAATATTAATACAAAAACATGTATTTAATTTTAATAAACTAAACATTTTTTAATATTAATACACAAAACATGTATTTAATATTCATACACTAAACATGTATTTAATATTTATACACTAAACATGTATTTAATATTCATACACTAAACATGTATTTAATATTAATACACTGAACATGTATTTAATAATCATATACCAAACATATATGTAATTATATACTAATCATATATTTAATATTCATACAGTAAACAGGTATTTATTATCCTCTAAATAAGGCACACTTGGAAATAATGAATTTCTTTATGTGTGCAGTTGCGGCAGAAGTCCACAGGAGGGCGCACGTTCCCTCTTAATATGCCCGGTCCTCTCCGTCTCTCTCGCTCTCTTTTTCCTTTTTTTTTGTTTCTTTTATTTTTTTTTTACATAAGTTTGGTTTCTCATACACTTATATTTATACACTAAACATGTATTTAATATTAATACACTGAACTTGTATTTAATATTTATAAACTAAACATGTATTTAATATTTATACACTAAACATGTATTTAATATTAATACACTAAACATGTATTTAATATTAATACACTAAACATGTATTTAATATTAATACACTAAACATGTATTTAATATTAATACACTGATCATGTATTTAATATTAATACAAAAACATGTATTTAATTTTAATAAACTAAACATATATTTAATATTAATACACTAAACATGTATTTAATATTCATACACTAAACATGTATTTAATATTCATACACTAAACATGTATTTAATATTAATACACTAAACATGTATTTAATATTAATACAAAAACATGTATTTAATTTTAATAAACTAAACATATATTTAATATTAATACACTAAACATGTATTTAATATTCATACACTAAACATGTATTTAATATTCATACACTAAACATGTATTTAATATTAATACACTAAACATGTATTTAATATTAATACAAAAACATGTATTTAATTTTAATAAACTAAACATATATTTAATATTAATACACTAAACATGTATTTAACATTTATACATTAAACATGTATTTAATATTAATACACTAAACATGTATTTAATATTTATACACTAAACATGTATTTAATTTTAATACAAAAACATGTATTTAATTTTAATAAACTAAACATATATTTAATATTTATACACTAAACATGTATTTAATATTCATAAACTAAACAATATTTATACACTAAACCTGTATTTAATATTTATAAACTAAACATGTAGTTATTATTCATACACTAAACATGTATTTAATATTAATACACTAAACATGTATTTAATATTTATGAACTAAACATGTATTTAATATTTATACACTAATCATGTATTTAGTATTAATACACTAATCATGTATTTAACATTTATACACTAAATATGTATTTAATATTTATACACTTAACATGTATTTAATATTTATACACTAAACATGTATTTAATATTCATATTTAAACATGTATTTAATATTCATACACTAAACATGTATTTAATATTTATAAACTAAACATGTATTTAATATTCATACACTAAACATGTATTTAATATTCATACACTAAACATGTATTTAATATGAATACACTAAACATGTATTTAATATTCATACATTAAACATGTATTTAATATTTATACACTAAACATGTATTTAATATTCGTACACGAAACATGTATTTAATATTTATACACTAAACATGTATTTAATATTCATATTTAAACATGTATTTAATATTCATACACTAAACATGTATTTAATATTTATAAACTAAACATGTATTTAATATTCATACACTAAACATGTATTTAATATTCATACACTAAACATGTATTTAATATTCATACACTAAACATGTATTTGATATTAATACACTGAACATGTATTTAATAATCATATACCAAACATATATGTAATTATATACTAATCATATATTTAATATTCATACAGTAAACATGTATTTAATATTTATACACTAAACATTTATTTAATATTAATACACTAAATATATATTTAATATTAATACACTAAACATGTATTTAATTTTAATACACTAAACATGTATTTAATAATTATACACTAAAATGGAATTTAATAATAGACTAAACATGTATTTAATATTTTCACACTAAACTTGTATTTAATATTCATACACTAAACATGTATTTAATATCCATACACTAAACATGTAGTTATTATTCATACACTAAACATGTATTTAATATTAATACAAAAACATGTATTTAATTGTAATAAACTAAATATATATTTAATATTAATACACTAAACATGTATTTAATATTAATAAACTAAATATGTATCTAATATTAATACACTAAACATGTATTTAATATTAATACACTAAACATGTATTTAATAATTATACACTAAAATGGAATTTAATAATAGACTAAACATGTATTTAATATTTTCAAACTAAACTTGTATTTAATATTCATACACTAAACATGTATTTAATATCCATACACTAAACATGTAGTTATTATTCATACACTAAACATGTATTTAATATTAATACAAAAACATGTATTTAATTGTAATAAACTAAATATATATTTAATATTAATACACTAAACATGTATTTAATATTAATAAACTAAATATATATCTAATATTAATACACTAAACATGTATTTAATATTAATACACTAAACATGTATTTAATATTCATACATTAAAAATGTATTTAATATGAATACACTAAACATGTATTTAATATTCATACATTAAACATGTATTTAATATTTATACACTAAACATGTATTTAATATTCGTACACGAAACATGTATTTAATATTTATACACTAAACATGTATTTAATATTCATATTTAAACATGTATTTAATATTCATACACTAAACATGTATTTAATATTTATAAACTAAACATGTATTTAATATTCATACACTAAACATGTATTTAATATTCATACACTAAACACGTATTTAATATTCATACACTAAACATGTATTTGATATTAATACACTGAACATGTATTTAATAATCATATACCAAACATATATGTAATTATATACTAATCATATATTTAATATTCATACAGTAAACATGTATTTAATATTTATACACTAAACATTTATTTAATATTAATACACTAAATATATATTTAATATTAATACACTAAACATGTATTTAATTTTAATACACTAAACATGTATTTAATAATTATACACTAAAATGGAATTTAATAATAGACTAAACATGTATTTAATATTTTCACACTAAACTTGTATTTAATATTCATACACTAAACATGTATTTAATATCCATACACTAAACATGTAGTTATTATTCATACACTAAACATGTATTTAATATTAATACAAAAACATGTATTTAATTGTAATAAACTAAATATATATTTAATGTTAATACACTAAACATGTATTTAATATTAATAAACTAAATATATATCTAATATTAATACACTAAACATGTATTTAATATTAATACACTAAACATGTATTTAATATTCATACATTAAAAATGTATTTAATATGAATACACTAAACATGTATTTAATATTCATACATTAAACATGTATTTAATATTTATACACTAAACATGTATTTAATATTCGTACACGAAACATGTATTTAATATTTATACACTAAACATGTATTTAATATTCATATTTAAACATGTATTTAATATTCATACACTAAACATGTATTTAATATTTATAAACTAAACATGTATTTAATATTCATACACTAAACATGTATTTAATATTCATACACTAAACATGTATTTAATATTCATACACTAAACATGTATTTGATATTAATACACTGAACATGTATTTAATAATCATATACCAAACATATATGTAATTATATACTAATCATATATTTAATATTCATACACTAAACATGTATTTAATATTTATACACTAAACATGTATTTAATATTAATACACTAAATATGTATTTATTATACATCCACTAAACATGTATTTAATATTCATAAACTAAATATATATTTAATATTAATACACTAAACATGTATTTAATATTAATACACTAAACATGTATTTAATAATTATACACTAAAATGGAATTTAATAATAGACTAAACATGTATTTAATATTTTCACACTCAACATGTATTTAATATTCATACACTAAACATGTAGTTATTATTCATACACTAAACATGTATTTAATATTGATACAAAAACATGTTTTTAATTGTAATAAACTAAATATATATTTAATATTAATACACTAAACATGTATTTAATATTCATAAACTAAAAATGTATTTAACATTTATACACTAAACATGTATTTAATATTCATACACTAAACATGTAGTTATTATTTATACACTAAACATGTATTTGATATTAATACACTAAACATGTATTTAATATTTATACACTAAACATGTATTTAATATTAATACACTAAATATGTATTTATTATATATCCACTAAACATGTATTCAATATTCATAAACTAAACATGTATTTCATATTCATACACTAAACATGTATTTAATATTAATACACTGAACATGTATTTAATAATCATATACCAAACATATATGTAATTATATACTAATCATATATTTAATATTCATACAGTAAACATGTATTTATTATCCTCTAAATAAGGCACACTTGGAAATAATGAATTTCTTTATGTGTGCAGTTGCGGCAGAAGTCCACAGGAGGGCGCACGTTCCCTCTTAATAAGTCCGGTCCTCTCCGTCTCTCTCTCTCTCTTTTTCCTTTTTTTTGTTTCTTTTATTTTTTTTTACATAAGTTTGGTTTCTCATACACTTATATTTATACACTAAACATGTATTTAATATTAATTCACTAAACATGTATTTAATATTTATACACTAAACATGTATTTAATATTAATACAAAAACATGTATTTAATATTAATACAAAAACATGTATTTAATTTTAATAAACTAAAGATATATTTAATATTAATACACTAAACATGTATTTAATATTCATACACTAAACATGTATTTAATATTCATGCAAAAACATGTATTTAATTTGAATAAACTAAGCATATATTTAATATTAATACAAAAACATGTATTTAATTTTAATAAACTAAACATATATTTAATATTAATACACTAAACATGTATTTAACATTTATACACTAAACATGTATTTAATATTAATACACTAAACATGTATTTAATATTTATACACTAAACATGTATTTAATATTAATACAAAAACATGTATTTAATTTTAATAAACTAAACATATATTTAATATTTATACACTAAACATGTATTTAACATTTATACACTAAACATGTATTTAATATTAATACACTAAACATGTATTTAATATTTATACACTAAACATGTATTTAATATTCATACACTAAACATGTAGTTATTATTCATACACTAAACATGTATTTAATATTAATACACTAAACATGTATTTAATATTTTTACATTAAACATGTATTTAATATTCATACACTAAACATGTATTTAATATTAATACACTAAACATGTATTTAATATTAATACAAAAACATGTATTTAATTGTAATAAACTATATATATATTTAATATTAATACACTAAACAAGTATTTAATATTCATAAACTAAACATGTATTTAACATTTATACACTAAACATGTATTTAATATTCATAAACTAAACATGTATTTCATATTCATACACTAAACACGTATTTAATATTAATACACTGAACATGTATTTAATAATCATATACCAAACATAGATGTAATTATATAATAATCATATATTTAATTCATACAGTAAACATGTATTTATTATCCTCTAAATAAGGCACACTTGGAAATAATGAATTTCTTTATGTGGGCAGTTGCGAAAGAAGTCCACAGGAGGGCGCACGTTCCCTCTTAATAAGTCCTGTCCTCTCCGTCTCTCTCTCTCTCTTTTTCCTTTTTTTTTGTTTCTTTTATTTTTTTTTACATAAGTTTGGTTTCTCATACACTTATATTTATACACTAAACATGTATTTAATATTAATACACTAAACATGTATTTAATATTTATACACTAAACATGTATTTAATATTTATACACTAAACATGTATTTAATATTAATACAAATCATGTATTTAATTTGAATGAACTAAACATATATTTAATATTAATACACTAAACGTGTATTTAATATTCATACACTAAACATGTATTTAATATTCATACACTAAACATGTAGTTATTATTCATACACTAAACATGTTTTTAATATTAATACAGTAAACATGTATTAAATATTTATACACTAAACATGTATTTAATATTCATTCAATAAACATGTAGTTATTATTTTTACACTTAATATGTATTTAATATTAATACAAAAACATGTATTTAATTTTAATAAACTAAACATAAATTTAATATTAATACACTAAACATGTATTTAATATTTATACACTAAACATGTATTTAATATTCATACACTAAACATGTAGTTATTATTTATACACTAAACATGTATTTAATATTAATACAGTAAACATGTATTAAATATTTATACACTAAACATGTATTTAATATTAATACAAAAACATGTATTTATTTTAATAAACTAAATATATATTTAATATTAATACACTAAACATGTATTTAACATTTTTACACTAAACGTGTATTTAATATTCATACACTAGAAGTGTATTTAATATTCATACACTAAACATGTGTTTAATATTAATACACTAAACATGTAGTTATTATTCATACACTAAACATGTATTTAATATTTATACACTAAACATGTATTTAATATTAATACACTAAATATGTATTTATTATATATCCACTAAACATGTATTTAATATTCATAAACTAAATATATATTTAATATTAATACACTAAACATGTATTTAACATTTTTACACTAAACGTGTATTTAATATTCATACACTAGAAGTGTATTTAATATTCATACACTAAACATGTGTTTAATATTAATACACTAAACATGTATTTAATATTCATAAACTAAATATATATTTAATATTCATACACTAAACATGTATTTAATATTCATACACTAAACATGTAGTTATTATTCATACACTAAACATGTATTTAATATTAATACAAAAACATGTATTTAATTGTAATAAACTAAATATATATTTAATATTAATACAAAAACATGTATTTAATTTTAATAAACTAAACATATATTTAATATTCATACACTAAACATGTATTTAATATTAATACACTAAACATGTATTTAATATTTATACACTAAACATATATTTAATATTAATACACTAAACATGTATTTAATATTCATACACTAAACATGTATTTAATATTCATACACTAAACATGTATTTAATATTAATACAAAAACATGTATTTAATTTTAATAAACTAAAGATATATTTAATATTAATACAAAAACATGTATTTAATTTTAATAAACTAAACATATATTTAATATTTATACACTAAACATGTATTTAATATTAATACAAAAACATGTATTTAATTTTGATAAACTAAACATATATTTAATATTCATACACTAAACATGTATTTAACATTTATACACTAAACATGTATTTAATATTAATACACTAAACATGTATTTAATATTTATACACTAAACATGTATTTAATATTAATACAAAAACATGTATTTAATTTTAATAAACTAAACATTTATTTAATATTAATACACTAAACATGTATTTAATATTTATACACCGAACATGTATTTAATATTCATACACTAAACATGTAGTTATTATTAATACACTAAATTTGTTTTTAATATTAATACAGTAAACATGTATTAAATATTCATACAATAAACATGTAGTTATTATTCTTACACTTAATATGTATTTAATATTAATACAAAAACACGTATTTATTTTTAATAAACTAAACATATATTTAATATTAATACACTAAACATGTATTTAACATTCATACACTAAACATGTATTTAATATTAATACACTAAACCTGTATTTAATATGTATACACTAAACATGTATTTAATATTAATACACTAAACATGTATTTAATATTTATACACTAAACATGTATTTAATATTAATACGATAAATATGTATTTATTATATATCCACTAATCATGTATTTAATATTCATAAACTAAACATGTATTTAATATTCATACACTAAACATGTATTTAATATTAATACAAAAACATGTATTTAATTTTAATAAAGTAAACACATATTTAATATTAATACACTAAACATGTATTTGATATTTATACACTAAACATGTATTTAATTTTTATACACTAAACATGTATTTAATATTAATACACTAAATATTTATTTATTATTTATCCACTAAACATGTATTTAATATTCATAAACTAAACATGTATTTAATATTCATACACTAAACGTGTATTTAATATTCATACACTAAACATCTATTTAATATTAATACAAAAACATGTATTTAAGTTTAATAAACTAACATATGTTTAATATTAATACACTAAACATGTATTTAATATTTATACACCAAACATGTATTTAATATTCATACACTAAACATGTATTTAATATTTATACACTAAACATGTATTTAATATTCATACACTAAACATGTATTTAATATTTATACACTAAACATGTATTTAATATTCATACACGAAACATGTATTTAATATTCATACACTAAACATGTATTTAATATTTATACATTAAACATGTATTTAATATTCCTACACTAAACATGTATTTAATATTTATACACTAAACATGTATTTAATATTCATACACTAAACATGTATTTGATATTTATACACTAAACATGTATTTAATATTTATACACTAAACATTGATTTAATATTAATACACTAAACATGTATTTAATATTTATACACTAAACATGTATTTAATATTAATACAAAACATGTATTTAATTTTAATACACTAAACATATATTTAATATTAATACACTAAACATGTATTTAACATTTATACACTAAACATGTATTTAACATTTATACACTAAACATGTTTTTAATATTAATACACTAAACATGTATTTAATATTAATACAAAAACATGTATTTAATTTTAATACACTAAACATGTATTTAACATTTATACACTAAACATGTATTTAACATTTATACACTAAAAATGTTTTTAATATTAATACACTAAACATGTATTTAATTTTAATACAAAAACATGTATTTAATTTTAATAAAATAAACATATATTTAATATTTATACACTAAACATGTATTTAATATTAATACACTAAACATGTATTTAATATTAATACACTAAACATGTATTTAATATTAATACAAAAACATGTATTTAATTTTAATAAACTAAACATATATTTAATATTTACAAACTATACATGTAGTTATTATTCATACACTAAACATGTATTTAATATTAATACAGTAAACATGTATTAAATATTTAAACACTAAACATGTATTTAATATTAATACAAAAACATGTATTTAATTTTAAAAAACTAAATATAGATTTAATATTAATACACTAAACATGTATTTAATATTTTTACACTAAACGTGTATTTAATATTAATGCACTAAACATGTATTTAATGTTCATACACTAAACATGTATTTAATATTAATACAAAAACATGTATTTAATTTTAATAAACTAAATATATATTTAATATTAATACACTAAACATGTATTTAATATTAATACACTAACATGTATTTAATAATTATACACTAAAATGGAATTTAATAATAGACTAAACATGTATTTAATATTTTCATACTAAACTTGTATTTAATATTCATACACTTAACATGTATTTAATATTCATACACTAAACATGTAATTATTCTTCATACACTAAACATGTATTCAATATTAATACACTAAACATGTATTTAATATTTTCACACTAAACTTGTATTTAATATTACTACACTAAACATGTATTTAATATTCATACACTAAACATGTATTTAATATTTATACACTAAACATGTATTTAATATTAATACAAAAACATGTATTTAATTTTAATAAACTAAATATATATTTAATATTCATACACTAAACATGTATTTAATATTCATAAACTAAACATGTATTTAACATTTATACACCAAACATGTATTTAATATTCATACACTAAACATGTATTTAATATTAATACACTGAACATGTATTTAATATTTATACACTAAACATCTATTTAACATTCATACACTAAACATGTTTTTAATATTCATACACTAAACATGTATTTAATATTAATACAAAAACATGTATTTAATTTTAATAAACTAAACATATTTAATATTAATACACTAAACATGTATTTAATATTTATACACTAAACATGTATTTAACATTTATACATTAAACATGTATTTAATATTAATACACTAAACATGTATTTAATATTAATACAAAAACATGTATTTAATTTCAATAAACTAAACATATATTTAATATTAATACACTAAACATGTATTTAATAATTATACACTAAACATGTATTTAACATTTATACACTAAACATGTTTTTAATATTAATACACTAAACATTTATTTAATATTATTACAAAAACATGTATTTAATTTTAATAAACTAAACATATATGTAATATTAATACACTAAACATGTATTTAATATTAATACACTAAACATGTATTTAATATTCATACACTAAACATGTATTTAACATTTATACACTAAACATGTATTTAATATTAATACACTAAACATGTATTTAATATTAATACTCTAAACATGTATTTATTATTCATTAACTAAATATGTAGTTATTATGTATACACTAAACATGTATTTAATATTAATACACTAAACATGTATTTAATATTCATACACTAAACATGTATTTAATATTTAAACACTAATCATGTATTTAATATTAATACACTAATCATGTATTTAATATTTATACACTAAATTTGTATTTAACATTTATACACTTAACATGTATTTAATATTTATAAAATAAACATGTATTTAATATTCATACATTAAACATGTATTTAATATTTATACACTAAACATGTATTTAATATTCATACACTAAACATGTATTTGATATTTATACACTAAACATGTATTTAATATTCATACACTAAACATTGATTCAATATTAATACACTAAACATGTATGTAATATTTATGCACTAAACATGTATTTAATATTTAAACACTAAACATGTATTTAATATTCATACACTAAACATGTATTAAATATTAATACACTGAACATGTATTTAATAATCATATACTAAACGTATATGTAATTATACACTAATATTATATTTAATATTCATACAGTAAACATGTATTTAATATTTATACACTAAACATGTATTTAATATTCATACACTAAACATGTATTTGATATTTATACACTAAACATGTATTTAATATTCATACACTAAACATTGATTCAATATTAATACACTAAACATGTATGTAATATTTATGCACTAAACATGTATTTAATATTTATACACTAAACATGTATTTAATATTCATACACTAAACATGTATTTAATATTAATACACTGAACATGTATTTCATAATCATATACCAAACATATATGTAATTGTATACTAATCATATATTTAATATTCATACAGTAAACATGTATTTATTATCCTCTAAATAAGGCACACTTGGAAATAATGAATTTCATTATGTGTGCAGTTGCGGCAGAAGTCCACAGGAGGGCGCACGTTCCCTCTTAATAAGTCTGGTCCTCTCCGTCTCTTTCTCTCTCTCTTTTTCAATTTTTTTTTGTTTATTTTATTTTTTTTTTACATAAGTTTGGTTACTAATACACCTATATTTATACACTAAACTTGTATTTAATATTAATACACTAAACATTTATTTAATATTTATAAACTAAACATGTATTTAATATTTATACACTAAACATGTATTTAATATTAATACAGTAAACATGTATTAAATATGTATACACTAATCATGTATTTAATATTCAATCAATAAACATGTAATTATTATTCTTACACTTAATATGTATTTAATATTAATACAAAAACATGTATTCAATTTTAATAAACTAAACATATATTTAATATTAATACACTAAACATGTAGTTATTATTTATACACTAAACATGTATTTAATTTTAATAAACTAAACATTTAATATTCATACACTAAACATGTATTTAACATTCATACACTAAACATGTATTTAATATTAATACAAAAACATGTATTTAATTTTAATAAACTAAACATATATTTAATATTTATACACTAAACATGTATTTAACATTTATACACTAAACATGTATTTAATATTAATACACTAAACATGTATTTAATATTAATACACTAAACATGTATTTAATATTAATACACTAAACATGTATTTATTATTAATACAAAAACATGTATTTAATTTTAATAAACTAAACATATATTTAATATTTATACACTAAAAATGTATTTAATATTCATACATTAAACATGTATTTAATATTTATACACTAAACATGTATTTAATATTATACACTAAACATGTATTTAATATTTATACACTAAACATGTATTTAATATTAATACAAAACATGTATTTAATTTTAAGAAACTAAATATATATTTAATATTAATACACTAAACATGTATTTAACATTTATACACTAAACATGTATTTAATATTTATACACTAAACCTGTAGTTATTATTCATACACTTAACATGTATTTAATATTAATACAAAAACATTTATTTAATTTTAATAAAATAAACACATATTTAATATTAATACACTAAACATGTATTTAATATTTATACACTAAACATGTATTTAATATTTATACACTAAACATGTATTTAATATTAATACACTAAATATGTATTCATTATTTATCCATTAAACATGTATTTAATATTCATAAACTAAACATGTATTTAATATTCATACACTAAATGTGTATTATATATTGATACACTAAACATTTATTTAATATTAATACAAAAACATGTGTTTAATTTTAATAAACTAAACATATATTTAATATTAATACACTAAACATGTATTTAATATTTATACACTAAACATGTATTTAATATTCATACACTAAACATGTAGTTATTATTTATACACTAAACATGTATTTAATATTAACACAGTAAACATGTATTAATTATTTATACACTAAACATGTATTTAATATTCATTCAATAAACATGTAGTTATTATTCTTACACTTAATATGTATTTAATAATCATATACTAAACATATATGTAATTATATACTAATCATATATTTAATATTTATACACTAAACATGTATTTAATATTCATACACTAAAAATGTATTTAATATTTATACACTAAACATGTATTTAATATTAATACACTGATTATGTATTTAATAATCATATACTAAACGTATATGTAATCATATACTAATCATATATTTAATATTCATACAGTAAACATGTATTTATTATCCTCTAAATAAGGCACACTTGGAAATAATGAATTTCTTTATGTGTGCAGTTGCGGCAGAAGTCCACAGGAGGGCGCACGTTCCCTCTTAATAAGTCCGGTCCTCTCCGTCTCTCTCTCTCTCTTTTTCCTTTTTTTTGTTTCTTTTATTTTTTTTACATAAGTTTGGTTTTTCAAACACTTATATTTATACACTAAACATGTATTTAATATCAATACACTAAACATGTATTTAATATTTATACACTAAACATGTATTTAATATTAATACAAAAACATGTATTTAATTTTTATAAACTAAACATATATTTAATATTAATACACTAAACATGTATTTAATATTTATACACTAAACATGTATTTAATATTTATACACTAAACATGTATTTAATATTAATACACTAAACATGTATTTAATATTAATACACTAAACATGTATTTAATATTTATACACTAATCATGTATTTAATATTAATACACTAATCATGTATTTAATATTCATACCCTAAATATGTATTTAATATTCATACACTTAACATGTATTTAATATTTATACACTAAACATGTATTTAATATTCATACATTAAACATGTATTTAATATTCATACACTAAACATGTATTTAATATTCATACATTAAACATGTATTTAATATTCATACACTAAACCTGTATTTAATATTAATACACTAACATGTATTTAATATTTATACACTAAACATGTATTTAATATGAATACAAAAACATGTATTTGATTTTTAATAAACTAAACAAATATTTAATATTAATACACTAAACATGTATTTAATATTTATACACTAAACATGTATTTAATATTCACACACTAAACATGTAGTTATTATTTATACACTGAACATGTATTTAATATTCTATACACTAAACATATATTCAATATTAATACAAAAACATGTCTTTAATTTTTAATAAACTAAACAAATATTTAATATTAATACATTAATCATGTATTTAATATTTATACACTAAACATGTATTTAATATCAATACAAAAACATGTATTTAATTTTAATAAACTAAACATGTATTTAATATTAATACACTAAACATGTATTTAATATTCATACACTAAACATGTATTTAATATTAATACACTAAACATGTATTTAATATTAATACAAAAACATGTATTTAATTTTAATAAACTAAACATATATTTAATATTAATACAAAAACATGTATTTAATTTTAATAAAGTAAACACATATTTAATATTAATACACTAAACATGTATTTAATATTCATACACTAAACATGTGTTTAATATTTATACACTAAACATGTATTTAATATTAATACACTAAATATTTATTTATTATTCATCCACTAAACCTGTATTTAATATTTATACACTAAACATGTATTTAATATTAATACAAAAACATGTATTTAATTTTAATAAACTGAATATATATTTAATATTAATACACTAAACATGTATTTAATATTTATACACTAAACATGTATTTAACATTCATACACTAAACATGTATTTAATATTAATACACTAAACATGTATTTAATATTAATACCCTAAACATGTGGTTATTATTCATACACTAAACATGTATTTAATATTTATACACTAAACATTTATTTAATATTAATACACTAAATATATATTTAATATTAATACACTAAACATGTATTTAATTTTAATACACTAAACATGTATTTAATAATTATACACTAAAATGGAATTTAATAATAGACTAAACATGTATTTAATATTTTCACACTAAACTTGTATTTAATATTCATACACTAAACATGTATTTAATATCCATACACTAAACATGTAGTTATTATTCATACACTAAACATGTATTTAATATTAATACAAAAACATGTATTTAATTGTAATAAACTAAATATATATTTAATATTAATACACTAAACATGTATTTAATATTAATAAACTAAATATATATCTAATATTAATACACTAAACATGTATTTAATATTAATACACTAAACATGTATTTAATAATTATACACTAAAATGGAATTTAATAATAGACTAAACATGTATTTAATATTTTCACACTAAACTTGTATTTAATATTCATACACTAAACATGTATTTAATATTCATACACTAAACATGTAGTTATTATTCATACACTAAACATGTATTTGATATTAATACACTAAACATGTATTTAATATTAATACAAAAACATGTATTTAATTGTAATAAACTAAATATATATTTAATATTAATACACTAAACATGTATTTAATATTCATAAACTAAACATCTATCTAACATTTATACACTAAACATGTATTTAATATTCATACACTAAACATGTAGTTATTATTTATACACTAAACATGTATTTAATATTAATACACTAAACATGTATTTAATATTAATACACTAAACATGTATTTAATATTTATACAGTAAACATGTATTGAATATTCATACACTAAACATGTATTTAATATTCATACGCTAAACATGTATTTAATATTCATACACTAAACATGTATTTAATATTAATACACTAAACATGTATTTAATATTTATACACTAACCATGTATTTAATATTAATACAAAATTATGTATTTAATTTTAATAAACTAAACATATATTTAATATTATTACACTAAACATGTATTTAATATTTATACACTGAACATGTATTTAATATTCATACACTAAACATTTAGTTATTATTTATACACTAAACATGTATTTAATATTAATACACTAAACATGTATCTAATATTAATACATTAAACATGTATTAAATATTAATACACTAAACATTTATTTAATATTTATACACTAATCATTTTTTTAATATTAATACACTAATCATGTATTTAATATTTATACACTAAATATGTATTTAATATCCATACACTTAACATGTATTTAATATTCATACACTAAACATGTATTTAATATTCATACATTAAACATGTATTTAATATTTATACACTAAACATGTATTTAATATTCATACATTAAAAATGTATTTAATATTCATACACTAAACATGTATTTAATATTCATACATTAAACATGTATTTAATATTTATACACTATACATGTATTTAATATTCGTACACGAAACATGTATTTAATATTTATACACTAAACATGTATTTAATATTCATACACTAAACATGTATTTAATATTTATACACTAAACATGTATTTAATATTAATACAAAAACATGTATTTAATTTTAATAAACTAAACATGTATTTAATATTAATACACTAAACATGTATTTAATATTCATACACTAAACATGTATTTAATATTAATACACTAAACATGTATTTAATATTAATACAAAAACATGTATTTAATTTTAATAAACTAAACATATATTTAATATTAATACAAAAACATGTATTTAATTTTAATAAAGTAAACACATATTTAATATTAATACACTAAACATGTATTTAATATTCATACACTAAACATGTATTTAATATTTATACACTAAACATGTATTTAATATTAATACACTAAATATTTATTTATTATTCATCCACTAAACCTGTATTTAATATTTATACACTAAACATGTATTTAATATTAATACAAAAACATGTATTTAAGTTTAATAAACTAAACATATATTTAATATTAATACACTAAACATGTATTTAATATTTATACACAAACATGTATTTAATATTCATACACTAAACATGTATCTAATATTCATACACTAAATATGTATTTAATATTCATACACTAAACATGTATTTAATATTAATACACTGAACATGTATTTAATAATCATATACCAAACATATATGTAATTATATACTAATCATATATTTAATATTCATACAGTAAACATGTATTTATTATCCTCTAAATAAGGCACACTTGGAAATAATGAATTTCTTTATGTGTGCAGTTGCGGCAGAAGTCCACAGGAGGGCGCACGTTCCCTCTTAATATGCCCGGTCCTCTCCGTCTCTCTCTCTCTCTTTTTCCTTTTTTTTGGTTTCTTTTATTTATTTTTTTACATAAGTTTGGTTTCTCATACACTTATATTTATACACTAAACATGTATTTAATGTATTTAAACTTTAACCTTAGTCCTAACATAAATAATAAATATAAATCGTTTGAGGTGCTTACTATGAGGTCTGTCACACCGCTGCCTCTACACCTGGCTGTTATCTACCGCCCCCCAGGGCCCTATTCGGACTTTATCAATGAATTCTCAGAGTTTGTTGCTGATCTAGTGACACACGCCGATAATATAATCATAATGGGGGACTTTAATATCCATATGAATACCCCATCGGACCCACCGTGCGTAGCGCTCCAGACTGTAATTGATAGCTGTGGTCTCGCACAAATAATAAATGAACCCACGCATCGCAACGGTAATACGATAGACCTAGTGCTTGTCAGGGACATCACCGTTTCCAAAGTTACGATACTCCCGTATACTAAAGTATTGTCCGATCATTACCTTATAAAATTCGAGGTTCGGACGCATGTTCGTCAAACTAATAATAATAATAACTGCTATAGCAGCCGCAACATTAATGCTGCCACAACGACAACTCTTGCTGACCTACTGCCCTCGGTAATGGCACCATTCCCAAAGTATGTGGGCTCTATTGATAACCTCACTAACAACTTTAACGCTGCCCTGCGCGAAACCATTGATAACATAGCACCGCTAAAGTTAAAAAAGGCTCCAAAAAAGCGCACCCCGTGGTTTACAGAAGAAACTAGAGCTCAGAAATTATTATGTAGAAAGCTGGAACGCAAATGGCGCACGACTAAACTTGAGGTGCACCATCAAGCATGGAGTGATGGTTTAATAACTTATAAACGCATGCTTACCTTAGCTAAAGCTAAATATTACTCAAATCTCATCCACCGTAATAAAAACGATCCTAAATTTTTGTTTAGTACGGTAGCATCGCTAACCCAACAAGGGACTCCTTCCAGTAGCTCAGCCCACTCAGCTGATGACTTTTATGCAATTCTTTAGTAAGAAAATTGAAGTCATTAGAAAGGAGATTAAAGACAATGCGTCCCAGCTACAACGGGGTTCTATTAACACTGACACGATTGTATATACGGCGGATACTGCCCTCCAAAATAGTTTCTCTCGTTTTGAGGAAATAACATTAGAGGAATTGTTACAACGTGTAAATGGAATAAAACAGACAACATGTTTACTTGACCCTCTTCCTGGGAAACTGATCAAGGAGCTCTTTGTATTATTAGGTCCATCAGTGCTAAATATTATAAACGTATCACTTTCCTCGGGCACTGTTCCCCTAGCATTCAAAAAAGCGGTTATTCATCCTCTTCTTAAAAGACCTAACCTCGATCCTGACCTCATGGTAAACTACCGACCGGTGTCTCACCTTCCCTTTATTTCAAAAATCCTCGAAAAAATTGTTGCGGAGCAGTTAAATGAACACTTAGCGTCTAACAATCTATGTGAAACCTTTCAATCCGGTTTCAGGGCAAATCACTCCACGGAGACAGCCCTCGCAAAAATGACTAATGATCTATTGCTAACGATGGATTCTGATGCGTCATCTATGTTGCTGCTCCTCGATCTTAGCGCTGCTTTCGATACCGTCGATCATAATATTTTATTAGAACGTATCAAAACACGAATTGGTATGTCAGACTTAGCCCTGTCTTGGTTTAACTCTTATCTTACTGATAGGATGCAGTGTGTCTCCCATAACAATGTGACCTCGGACTACGTTAAGGTAACGTGTGGAGTTCCCCAGGGTTCGGTCCTTGGCCCTGCACTCTTCAGCATCTACATGCTGCCGCTAGGTGACATCATACGCAAATACGGTATTAGCTTTCACTGTTATGCTGATGACACCCAACTCTACATGCCCCTAAAGCTGACCAACACGCCGGATTGTAGTCAGTTGGAGGCGTGTCTTAATGAAATTAAACAATGGATGTCCGCTAACTTTTTGCAACTCAACGCCAAAAAAACGGAAATGCTGATTATCGGTCCTGCTAGACACCGAACTCTATTTAATAATACAACTCTAACATTTGACAACCAAACAATTAAACAAGGCGACACGGTAAAGAATCTGGGTATTATCTTCGACCCAACTCTCTCCTTTGAGGCACACATTAAAAGCGTTACTAAAACGGCCTTCTTTCATCTCCGTAATATCGCTAAAATTCGCTCCATTCTGTCCACTAAAGACGCTGAGATCATTATCCATGCGTTTGTTACGTCTCGCCTCGACTACTGTAACGTATTATTTTCGGGTCTCCCCATGTCTAGCATTAAAAGATTACAGTTGGTACAAAATGCGGCTGCTAGACTTTTAACAAGAACAAGAATGTTTGATCACATTACGCCTGTACTGGCTCACCTGCACTGGCTTCCTGTGCACTTAAGATGCGACTTTAAGGTTTTACTACTTACGTATAAAATACTACACGGTCTAGCTCCATCCTATCTTGCCGATTGTATTGTACCATATGTCCCGGCAAGAAATCTGCGTTCAAAGGACTCCGGCTTGTTAGTGATTCCCAAAGCCCCAAAAAAGTCTGCGGGCTATAGAGCGTTTTCCGTTCGGGCTCCAGTACTCTGGAATGCCCTCCCGGTAACAGTTCGAGATGCCACCTCAGTAGAAGCATTTAAGTCTCACCTTAAAACTCATTTGTATACTCTAGCCTTTAAATAGACTCCCTTTTTAGACCAGTTGATCTGCCGTTTCTTTTCTTTTTCTTCTATGTCCCACTCTCCCTTGTGGAGATGCGATGCTGATCCGCCTCCGCTTGGGATGGTTTCCTGCTGGTTCCGCTGTGAACGGGACTCTCGCTGCTGTGTTGGATCCGCTTTGGACTGGACTCTCGCGACTGTGTTGGATCCATTGTGGATTGAACTTTCACAGTATCATGTTAGACCCGCTCGACATCCATTGCTTTCCTCCTCTCTAAGGTTCTCATAGTCATCATTGTCACCGACGTCCCACTGGGTCATTATTGTCCCCGATGTCCCACTGGGTGTGAGTTTTCCTTGCCCTTGTGTGGGCCTGCCGGGGATGTTGTGGTGGTTTAGGGACGGCGTGGCGCAGTGGGAGAGTGGCCGTGTGCAACCCGAGGGTCACTGGTTCAAATCCCACCTAGAACCAACCTCGTCACGTCCGTTGTGTCCTGAGCAAGACACTTCACCCTTGCTCCTGATGGGTGCTAGTTGGCGCCTTGCATGGCAGCTCCCTCCATCAGTGTGTGAATGTGTGTGTGAATGGGTAAATGTGGAAGTAGTGTCAAAGCGCTTTGAGTACCTTGAAGGTAGAAAAGCGCTATACAAGTACAACCCATTTGTGCAGCCCTTTGGGGCACTAGTGATTTGGGGCTATATAAGTAAACATTGATTGATTGATTGATTAATATTAATACACTAAACATGTATTTAATATTTATACACTAAACATGTATTTAATATTAATACAAAAACATGTATTTAATTTTAATACACTAAACATATATTTAATATTAATACACTAAACATGTATTTAACATTCATACACTAAACATGTATTAAACATTTATACACTAAACATGTTTTTAATATTAATACAAAAACATGTATTTAATTTTAATACACTAAACATATATTTAATATTAATACACTAAACATGTATTTAATATTAATACAAAAACATGTATTTAATTTTAATAAACTAAACAAATATTTAATATTAATACACTAAACATGTATTAAATATTCATACACTAAACATGTATTTAATTTTCATTTAATAAACATGTAGTTATAATTCTTTGACTTAATATGTATTTAATAGTAATACAAAAACATGTATTTAATTTTAATAAACTAAACATATATTTAATATTAATACACTAAACATGTATTTAATATTGTTACACTAAACGTGTATTTACTATTTACACACTAAAAGTGTATTTAATATTAATACACTAAACATGTATTTAATATTAATACACTAAAGATGTATTTAATATTTATACACTAAACATGTATTTAATATTCATAAACTAAACATGTATTTAATATTAATACACTAAAAATGTATTTAATATTAATACAAAACTGTATTTAATTTTAATAAACTAAATATATATTTAATATTAATACACTAAACATGTATTTAATATTCATAAACTAAACATGTATTTAACATTTATACACTAAACATGTATTTAATATTTATACACTAAACCTGTAGTTATTATTCATACACTAAACATGTATTTAATATTAATACACTAAACCTGTATTTAATATTTATACACTAAACATGTATTTAATATTTATACACTAAACATGTATTTAATATTAATACACTAAACATGTATTTAATATTGTTACACTAAACGTGTGTTTACTATTTACACACTAAAAGTGTAATTAATATTAATACACTAAACATGTATTTAATATTAATACACCAAAGATGTATTTAATATTTATACACTAAACATGTATTTAATATTCATAAACTAAACATGTATTTAATATTTATACACTAAACATGTATTTAATATTCATAAACTAAACATGTATTTAATATTCATACACTAAACATGTATTTAATGTTAATACAAAAACATGTATTTAAGTTTAATAAACTAAACATATATTTAATATTAATACACTAAACATGTATTTAATATTTATACACAAACAAGTATTTCATATTCATACACTAAACATGTATTTAATATTCATACACTAAACATGTATTTAATATTCATACATTAAACATGTATTTAATATTTATACACTAAACATGTATTTAATATTCATACACTAAACATGTATTTAATATTCATACACTAAACATGTATTTAATATTAATACACTGAACATGTATTTAATAATCATATACTAAACATATATGTAATTATACACTAATCATATATTTAATATTCATACAGTAAACATGTATTTATTATCCTCTAAATAAGGCACACTTGGAAATAATGAATTTCTTTATGTGTGCAGTTGCGGCAGAAGTCCACAGGAGGGCGCATGTTCCCTCTTAATATGCCCGGTCCTCTCCGTCTCTCTCTCTCTCGTTTTCCTTTTTTTTTGTTTCTTTTATTTTTTTTTTACATAAGTTTGGTTTCTCATACACTTATATTTATACACTAAACATGTATTTAATATTAATACACTAAACATGTATTTAATATTTATACACTAAACATGTATTTAATATTTATACACTAAACATGTATTTAATATTAATACAAAAACATGTATTTAATTTTAATAAACTAAACATATATTTAATATTAATACACTAAACATGTATTTAATATTCATACACTAAACATGTATTTAATATTAATACACTAAACATGTATTTAATATTAATACAAAAACATGTATTTAATTGTAATAAACTAAACATATATTTAATATTAATACACTAAACATGTATTTAATAGTTTTACACTAAACGTGTATTTAATATTTATACACTAAAAGTGTATTTAATATTAATGCACTAAACATGTATTTAATATTCATACACTAAACATGTATTTAATATTAATACACTAAACATGTATTTAACATTTATACACTAAACATGTAGTTAATATTCATACACTAAACATGTATTTAATATTAATACACTAAACATGTATTTAATATTTATACACTAAACCTGTAGTTATTATTCATACACTAAACATGTATTTAATATTAATACACTAAACCTGTATTTAATATTAATACACTAAACATGTATTTAATATTAATACACTAAACATGTATTTAATAATTATACACTAAAATGGAATTTAATAATAGACAAAACATGTATTTAATATTTTCACACTAAACTTGTATTTAATATTCATACACTAAACATGTATTTAATATTCATACACTAAACATGTAGTTATTATTTATACACTAAACATGTATTTAATATTAATACACTAAACATGTATTTAATATTAATACACTAAACATGTATTTAATATTTATACAGTAAACATGTATTGAATATTCATACACTAAACATGTATTTAATATTCATACGCTAAACATGTATTTAATATTCATACACTAAACATGTATTTAATATTAATACACTAAACATGTATTTAATATTTATACACTAACCATGTATTTAATATTAATACAAAATTATGTATTTAATTTTAATAAACTAAACATATATTTAATATTATTACACTAAACATGTATTTAATATTTATACACTGAACATGTATTTAATATTCATACACTAAACATTTAGTTATTATTTATACACTAAACATGTATTTAATATTAATACACTAAACATGTATCTAATATTAATACATTAAACATGTATTTAATATTTATACACTAAACATTTATTTAATATTTATACACTAATCATTTTTTTAATATTAATACACTAATCATGTATTTAATATTTATACACTAAATATGTATTTAATATCCATACACTTAACATGTATTTAATATTCATACACTAAACATGTATTTAATATTTATACACTAAACATGTATTTAATATTCATACACTAAACATGTATTTAATATTTATACACTAAACATGTATTTAATATTAATACACTAAACATGTATTTAATATTGTTACACTAAACGTGTGTTTACTATTTACACACTAAAAGTGTAATTAATATTAATACACTAAACATGTATTTAATATTAATACACTAAAGATGTATTTAATATTTATACACTAAACATGTATTTAATATTCATAAACTAAACATGTATTTAATATTTATACACTAAACATGTATTTAATATTCATAAACTAAACATGTATTTAATATTCATACACTAAACATGTATTTAATGTTAATACAAAAACATGTATTCAAGTTTAATAAACTAAACATATATTTAATATTAATACACTAAACATGTATTTAATATTTATACACAAACAAGTATTTCATATTCATACACTAAACATGTATTTAATATTCATACACTAAACATGTATTTAATATTCATACATTAAACATGTATTTAATATTTATACACTAAACATGTATTTAATATTCATACACTAAACATGTATTTAATATTCATACACTAAACATGTATTTAATATTAATACACTGAACATGTATTTAATAATCATATACTAAACATATATGTAATTATACACTAATCATATATTTAATATTCATACAGTAAACATGTATTTATTATCCTCTAAATAAGGCACACTTGGAAATAATGAATTTCTTTATGTGTGCAGTTGCGGCAGAAGTCCACAGGAGGGCGCATGTTCCCTCTTAATATGCCCGGTCCTCTCCGTCTCTCTCTCTCTCGTTTTCCTTTTTTTTTGTTTCTTTTATTTTTTTTTTACATAAGTTTGGTTTCTCATACACTTATATTTATACACTAAACATGTATTTAATATTAATACACTAAACATGTATTTAATATTTATACACTAAACATGTATTTAATATTTATACACTAAACATGTATTTAATATTAATACAAAAACATGTATTTAATTTTAATAAACTAAACATATATTTAATATTAATACACTAAACATGTATTTAATATTCATACACTAAACATGTATTTAATATTAATACACTAAACATGTATTTAATATTAATACAAAAACATGTATTTAATTGTAATAAACTAAACATATATTTAATATTAATACACTAAACATGTATTTAATAGTTTTACACTAAACGTGTATTTAATATTTATACACTAAAAGTGTATTTAATATTAATGCACTAAACATGTATTTAATATTAATACACTAAACATGTATTTAATATTTATACACTAAACATGTATTTAATATTCATACACTAAACATGTATTTAATATTAATACACTAAACATGTATTTAACATTTATACACTAAACATGTAGTTAATATTCATACACTAAACATGTATTTAATATTAATACACTAAACATGTATTTAATATTTATACACTAAACCTGTAGTTATTATTCATACACTAAACATGTATTTAATATTAATACACTAAACCTGTATTTAATATTAATACACTAAACATGTATTTAATATTAATACACTAAACATGTATTTAATAATTATACACTAAAATGGAATTTAATAATAGACAAAACATGTATTTAATATTTTCACACTAAACTTGTATTTAATATTCATACACTAAACATGTATTTAATATTCATACACTAAACATGTAGTTATTATTTATACACTAAACATGTATTTAATATTAATACACTAAACATGTATTTAATATTAATACACTAAACATGTATTTAATATTTATACAGTAAACATGTATTGAATATTCATACACTAAACATGTATTTAATATTCATACGCTAAACATGTATTTAATATTCATACACTAAACATGTATTTAATATTAATACACTAAACATGTATTTAATATTTATACACTAACCATGTATTTAATATTAATACAAAATTATGTATTTAATTTTAATAAACTAAACATATATTTAATATTATTACACTAAACATGTATTTAATATTTATACACTGAACATGTATTTAATATTCATACACTAAACATTTAGTTATTATTTATACACTAAACATGTATTTAATATTAATACACTAAACATGTATCTAATATTAATACATTAAACATGTATTTAATATTAATACACTAAACATTTATTTAATATTTATACACTAATCATTTTTTTAATATTAATACACTAATCATGTATTTAATATTTATACACTAAATATGTATTTAATATCCATACACTTAACATGTATTTAATATTCATACACTAAACATGTATTTAATATTCATACATTAAACATGTATTTAATATTTATACACTAAACATGTATTTAATATTCATACATTAAAAATGTATTTAATATTCATACACTAAACATGTATTTAATATTCATACATTAAACATGTATTTAATATTTATACACTATACATGTATTTAATATTTATACACTAAACATGTATTTAATATTTATACACTAAACATGTATTTAATATTAATACAAAAACATGTATTTAATTTTAATAAACTAAACATGTATTTAATATTAATACACTAAACATGTATTTAATATTCATACACTAAACATGTATTTAATATTAATACAAAAACATGTATTTAATTTTAATAAAGTAAACACATATTTAATATTAATACACTAAACATGTATTTGATATTTATACACTAAACATGTATTTAATTTTTATACACTAAACATGTATTTAATATTAATACACTAAATATTTATTTATTATTTATCCACTAAACATGTATTTAATATTCATAAACTAAACATGTATTTAATATTCATACACTAAACGTGTATTTAATATTCATACACTAAACATCTATTTAATATTAATACAAAAACATGTATTTAAGTTTAATAAACTAACATATGTTTAATATTAATACACTAAACATGTATTTAATATTTATACACCAAACATGTATTTAATATTCATACACTAAACATGTATTTAATATTTATACACTAAACATGTATTTAATATTCATACACTAAACATGTATTTAATATTTATACACTAAACATGTATTTAATATTCATACACGAAACATGTATTTAATATTTATACATTAAACATGTATTTAATATTTATACATTAAACATGTATTTAATATTCATACACTAAACATGTAGTTATTATTTATACACTAAACATGTATTTAATATTAATACACTAAACATGTATTTAATATTAATACACTAAACATGTATTTAATATTTATACAGTAAACATGTATTGAATATTCATACACTAAACATGTATTTAATATTCATACGCTAAACATGTATTTAATATTCATACACTAAACATGTATTTAATATTAATACACTAAACATGTATTTAATATTTATACACTAACCATGTATTTAATATTAATACAAAATTATGTATTTAATTTTAATAAACTAAACATATATTTAATATTATTACACTAAACATGTATTTAATATTTATACACTGAACATGTATTTAATATTCATACACTAAACATTTAGTTATTATTTATACACTAAATATGTATTTAATATTAATACACTAAACATGTATCTAATATTAATACATTAAACATGTATTTAATATTAATACACTAAACATTTATTTAATATTTATACACTAATCATTTTTTTAATATTAATACACTAATCATGTATTTAATATTTATACACTAAATATGTATTTAATATCCATACACTTAACATGTATTTAATATTCATACACTAAACATGTATTTAATATTCATACATTAAACATGTATTTAATATTTATACACTAAACATGTATTTAATATTCATACATTAAAAATGTATTTAATATTCATACACTAAACATGTATTTAATATTCATACATTAAACATGTATTTAATATTTATACACTATACATGTATTTAATATTTATACACTAAACATGTATTTAATATTTATACACTAAACATGTATTTAATATTAATACAAAAACATGTATTTAATTTTAATAAACTAAACATGTATTTAATATTAATACACTAAACATGTATTTAATATTCATACACTAAACATGTATTTAATATTAATACAAAAACATGTATTTAATTTTAATAAAGTAAACACATATTTAATATTAATACACTAAACATGTATTTGATATTTATACACTAAACATGTATTTAATTTTTATACACTAAACATGTATTTAATATTAATACACTAAATATTTATTTATTATTTATCCACTAAACATGTATTTAATATTCATAAACTAAACATGTATTTAATATTCATACACTAAACGTGTATTTAATATTCATACACTAAACATCTATTTAATATTAATACAAAAACATGTATTTAAGTTTAATAAACTAACATATGTTTAATATTAATACACTAAACATGTATTTAATATTTATACACCAAACATGTATTTAATATTCATACACTAAACATGTATTTAATATTTATACACTAAACATGTATTTAATATTCATACACTAAACATGTATTTAATATTTATACACTAAACATGTATTTAATATTTATACACCAAACATGTATTTAATATTCATACACTAAACATGTATTTAATATTAATACACTAAACATGTATTTAATATTCATACACTAAACATGTATTTAATATTAATACACTAAACATGTATTTAATATTAATACAAAAACATGTATTTAATTGTAATAAACTAAACATATATTTAATATTAATACACTAAACATGTATTTAATATTTATACACCAAACATGTATTTAATATTCATACACTAAACATGTATTTAATATTTATACACTAAACATGTATTTAATATTCATACACTAAACATGTATTTAATATTTATACACTAAACATGTATTTAATATTAATACAAAAACATGTATTTAATTGTAATAAACTAAACATATATTTAATATTAATACACTAAACATGTATTTAATAGTTTTACACTAAACGTGTATTTAATATTTATACACTAAAAGTGTATTTAATATTAATGCACTAAACATGTATTTAATATTAATACACTAAACATGTATTTAATATTTATACACTAAACATGTATTTAATATTTATACACCAAACATGTATTTAATATTCATACACTAAAGATGTATTTATTATATATCCACTAAACATGTATTTAATATTCATAAACTAAACATGTATTTAATATTCATACACTAAACGTGTATTTAATATTCATATTTTAAACATGTATTTAATATTTATACACTAAACATGTATTTAATATTCATACACTAAACATGTAGTTAGTATTCATACACTAAACATGTATTTAACATTAATACACTAAACATGTAGTTAATATTAATACACTAAACATGTATTTAATATTAATACAGAAAAATGTATTTAATTGTAATAAACTAAATATATATTTAATATTAATACACTAAACATGTATTTAATATTCATAAACTAAAAATGTATTTAATATTAATACACTAAACATGTATTTAATATTAATACACTAAACATGTATTTAATATTTATACAGTAAACATGTATTGAATATTCATACACTAAACATGTATTTAATATGCATACGCTAAACATGTATTTAATATTCATACACTAAACATGTATTTAATATTAATACACTAAACATGTATTTAATATTCATACACTAAACATGTATTTAATATTCATACATTAAACATGTATTTAATTTTAATAAACTAAACATATATTTAATATTATTACACTAAACATGTATTTGATATCAATACACTAAACATGTATTTAATAATTATACACTAAAATGGAATTTAATAATAGACTAAACATGTATTTAATATTCTCACACTAAACTTGTATTTAATATTCATACACTAAACATGGATTTAATATTCATACACTAAACATGTAGTTATTATTCATACACTAAACATGTATTTAATATTAATACACTAAACATGTAGTTATTATTCATACACTAAACATGTATTTAATATTAATACACTAAACATGTATTTAATATTTATAAACTAAACATGTATTTAATATTTATACACTAAACATGTATTTAATATTAATACAAAAACATGTATTTAATTTTAATAAACTAAATATAAATTTAATATTAATACACTAAACATGTATTTAATATTCATAAACTAAACAATATTTATATACTAAACATGTATTTAATATTCATACACTAAACATGTAGTTATTATTCATACACTAAACATGTATTTCATATTAATACACTAAACCTGTATTTAATATTTATACACTAAACATGTAGTTATTATTCATACACTAAACATGTATTTAATATTAATACACTAAACATGTATTTAATATTTATAAACTAAACATGTATTTAATATTCATACACTAAACATGTATTTTATATTAATTAACTGAACATGTATTTAATATTAATACACTAAACATGTATTTAATATTTATACACTAAACATGTATTTAATATTCATACACTAAACATGTATTTAATATTAATACACTAAACATGTATTTAATATTTATACACTAAACATGTATTTAATATTAATACAAAACATGTATTTAATTTTAATAAACTAAATTTATATTTAATATTAATACACTAAACATGTATTTAATATTTATACACTAAACATGTATTTAATATTAATACAAAAACATGTATTTAATTTTAATACACTAAATAAAAATTTAATATTAATACACTAAACATGTATTTAATATTCATAAACTAAACAATATTTATACACTAAACCTGTATTTAATATTTATACACTAAACATGTATTTAATATTAATACACTAAACATGTATTTAATATTTATACACTAAACATGTATTTAATATTTATACACTAAATATGTATTTATTATATATCCACTAGACATGTATTTAATATTCATAAACTAAACATGTATTTAATATTCATACACTAAACATGTATTTAATATTAATACAAAAACATGTATTTAAGTTTAATAAACTAAACATATATTTAATATTAATACACTAAACATGTATTTAATATGTATACATTAAACATGTATTTAATATTCATACACTAAACATGTATTTAATATTTATACACTAAACATGTATTTAATATTCATACACTAAACATGTATTTAATATTAATACGCTGATTATGTATTTAATAATCATATACTAAATGTATATGTAATTATACACTAATCATATATTTAATTTTCATACAGTAAACATGTATTTAATATTTATACACTAAACATGTATTTAATATTCATACACTAAACATGTATTTAATATTAATACACTGAACATGTATTTAATATTAATACACTAAACATGTATTTAATATTTATACACTAAACATGTATTTAATATTCATACACTAAACATGTATTTAATATTAATACACTAAACATGTATTTAATATTTATACACTAAACATGTATTTAATATTAATACAAAACATGTATTTAATTTTAATAAACTAAATTTATATTTAATATTAATACACTAAACATGTATTTAATATTCATAAAATAAACATGTATTTAACATTTATACACTAAACATGTATTTAATATTCATACACTAAACATGTAGTTATTATTCATACACTAAACATGTATTTAATATTAATACACTAAACCTGTATTTAATATTTATACACATAACATGTATTTAATATTAATACAAAAACATGTATTTAATTTTAATAAACTAAACATTTTTTAATATTAATACACAAAACATGTATTTAATATTCATACACTAAACATGTATTTAATATTTATACACTAAACATGTATTTAATATTCATACACTAAACATGTATTTAATATTAATACACTGAACATGTATTTAATAATCATATACCAAACATATATGTAATTATATACTAATCATATATTTAATATTCATACAGTAAACAGGTATTTATTATCCTCTAAATAAGGCACACTTGGAAATAATGAATTTCTTTATGTGTGCAGTTGCGGCAGAAGTCCACAGGAGGGCGCACGTTCCCTCTTAATATGCCCGGTCCTCTCCGTCTCTCTCGCTCTCTTTTTCCTTTTTTTTTGTTTCTTTTATTTTTTTTTTACATAAGTTTGGTTTCTCATACACTTATATTTATACACTAAACATGTATTTAATATTAATACACTGAACTTGTATTTAATATTTATAAACTAAACATGTATTTAATATTTATACACTAAACATGTATTTAATATTAATACACTAAACATGTATTTAATATTAATACACTAAACATGTATTTAATATTAATACACTAAACATGTATTTAATATTAATACACTGATCATGTATTTAATATTAATACAAAAACATGTATTTAATTTTAATAAACTAAACATATATTTAATATTAATACACTAAACATGTATTTAATATTCATACACTAAACATGTATTTAATATTCATACACTAAACATGTATTTAATATTAATACACTAAACATGTATTTAATATTAATACAAAAACATGTATTTAATTTTAATAAACTAAACATATATTTAATATTAATACACTAAACATGTATTTAATATTCATACACTAAACATGTATTTAATATTCATACACTAAACATGTATTTAATATTAATACACTAAACATGTATTTAATATTAATACAAAAACATGTATTTAATTTTAATAAACTAAACATATATTTAATATTAATACACTAAACATGTATTTAACATTTATACATTAAACATGTATTTAATATTAATACACTAAACATGTATTTAATATTTATACACTAAACATGTATTTAATTTTAATACAAAAACATGTATTTAATTTTAATAAACTAAACATATATTTAATATTTATACACTAAACATGTATTTAATATTCATAAACTAAACAATATTTATACACTAAACCTGTATTTAATATTTATAAACTAAACATGTAGTTATTATTCATACACTAAACATGTATTTAATATTAATACACTAAACATGTATTTAATATTTATGAACTAAACATGTATTTAATATTTATACACTAATCATGTATTTAGTATTAATACACTAATCATGTATTTAACATTTATACACTAAATATGTATTTAATATTTATACACTTAACATGTATTTAATATTTATACACTAAACATGTATTTAATATTCATATTTAAACATGTATTTAATATTCATACACTAAACATGTATTTAATATTTATAAACTAAACATGTATTTAATATTCATACACTAAACATGTATTTAATATTCATACACTAAACATGTATTTAATATGAATACACTAAACATGTATTTAATATTCATACATTAAACATGTATTTAATATTTATACACTAAACATGTATTTAATATTCGTACACGAAACATGTATTTAATATTTATACACTAAACATGTATTTAATATTCATATTTAAACATGTATTTAATATTCATACACTAAACATGTATTTAATATTTATAAACTAAACATGTATTTAATATTCATACACTAAACATGTATTTAATATTCATACACTAAACATGTATTTAATATTCATACACTAAACATGTATTTGATATTAATACACTGAACATGTATTTAATAATCATATACCAAACATATATGTAATTATATACTAATCATATATTTAATATTCATACAGTAAACATGTATTTAATATTTATACACTAAACATTTATTTAATATTAATACACTAAATATATATTTAATATTAATACACTAAACATGTATTTAATTTTAATACACTAAACATGTATTTAATAATTATACACTAAAATGGAATTTAATAATAGACTAAACATGTATTTAATATTTTCACACTAAACTTGTATTTAATATTCATACACTAAACATGTATTTAATATCCATACACTAAACATGTAGTTATTATTCATACACTAAACATGTATTTAATATTAATACAAAAACATGTATTTAATTGTAATAAACTAAATATATATTTAATATTAATACACTAAACATGTATTTAATATTAATAAACTAAATATGTATCTAATATTAATACACTAAACATGTATTTAATATTAATACACTAAACATGTATTTAATAATTATACACTAAAATGGAATTTAATAATAGACTAAACATGTATTTAATATTTTCAAACTAAACTTGTATTTAATATTCATACACTAAACATGTATTTAATATCCATACACTAAACATGTAGTTATTATTCATACACTAAACATGTATTTAATATTAATACAAAAACATGTATTTAATTGTAATAAACTAAATATATATTTAATATTAATACACTAAACATGTATTTAATATTAATAAACTAAATATATATCTAATATTAATACACTAAACATGTATTTAATATTAATACACTAAACATGTATTTAATATTCATACATTAAAAATGTATTTAATATGAATACACTAAACATGTATTTAATATTCATACATTAAACATGTATTTAATATTTATACACTAAACATGTATTTAATATTCGTACACGAAACATGTATTTAATATTTATACACTAAACATGTATTTAATATTCATATTTAAACATGTATTTAATATTCATACACTAAACATGTATTTAATATTTATAAACTAAACATGTATTTAATATTCATACACTAAACATGTATTTAATATTCATACACTAAACACGTATTTAATATTCATACACTAAACATGTATTTGATATTAATACACTGAACATGTATTTAATAATCATATACCAAACATATATGTAATTATATACTAATCATATATTTAATATTCATACAGTAAACATGTATTTAATATTTATACACTAAACATTTATTTAATATTAATACACTAAATATATATTTAATATTAATACACTAAACATGTATTTAATTTTAATACACTAAACATGTATTTAATAATTATACACTAAAATGGAATTTAATAATAGACTAAACATGTATTTAATATTTTCACACTAAACTTGTATTTAATATTCATACACTAAACATGTATTTAATATCCATACACTAAACATGTAGTTATTATTCATACACTAAACATGTATTTAATATTAATACAAAAACATGTATTTAATTGTAATAAACTAAATATATATTTAATGTTAATACACTAAACATGTATTTAATATTAATAAACTAAATATATATCTAATATTAATACACTAAACATGTATTTAATATTAATACACTAAACATGTATTTAATATTCATACATTAAAAATGTATTTAATATGAATACACTAAACATGTATTTAATATTCATACATTAAACATTTATTTAATATTAATACACTAAATATATATTTAATATTAATACACTAAACATGTATTTAATTTTAATACACTAAACATGTATTTAATAATTATACACTAAAATGGAATTTAATAATAGACTAAACATGTATTTAATATTTTCACACTAAACTTGTATTTAATATTCATACACTAAACACGTATTTAATATTCATACACTAAACATGTATTTGATATTAATACACTGAACATGTATTTAATAATCATATACCAAACATATATGTAATTATATACTAATCATATATTTAATATTCATACAGTAAACATGTATTTAATATTTATACACTAAACATGTATTTAATATTCGTACACGAAACATGTATTTAATATTTATACACTAAACATGTATTTAATATTCATATTTAAACATGTATTTAATATTCATACACTAAACATGTATTTAATATTTATAAACTAAACATGTATTTAATATTCATACACTAAACATGTATTTAATATTCATACACTAAACATGTATTTAATATTCATACACTAAACATGTATTTGATATTAATACACTGAACATGTATTTAATAATCATATACCAAACATATATGTAATTATATACTAATCATATATTTAATATTCATACACTAAACATGTATTTAATATTTATACACTAAACATGTATTTAATATTAATACACTAAATATGTATTTATTATACATCCACTAAACATGTATTTAATATTCATAAACTAAATATATATTTAATATTAATACACTAAACATGTATTTAATATTAATACACTAAACATGTATTTAATAATTATACACTAAAATGGAATTTAATAATAGACTAAACATGTATTTAATATTTTCACACTCAACATGTATTTAATATTCATACACTAAACATGTAGTTATTATTCATACACTAAACATGTATTTAATATTGATACAAAAACATGTTTTTAATTGTAATAAACTAAATATATATTTAATATTAATACACTAAACATGTATTTAATATTCATAAACTAAAAATGTATTTAACATTTATACACTAAACATGTATTTAATATTCATACACTAAACATGTAGTTATTATTTATACACTAAACATGTATTTGATATTAATACACTAAACATGTATTTAATATTTATACACTAAACATGTATTTAATATTAATACACTAAATATGTATTTATTATATATCCACTAAACATGTATTCAATATTCATAAACTAAACATGTATTTCATATTCATACACTAAACATGTATTTAATATTAATACACTGAACATGTATTTAATAATCATATACCAAACATATATGTAATTATATACTAATCATATATTTAATATTCATACAGTAAACATGTATTTATTATCCTCTAAATAAGGCACACTTGGAAATAATGAATTTCTTTATGTGTGCAGTTGCGGCAGAAGTCCACAGGAGGGCGCACGTTCCCTCTTAATAAGTCCGGTCCTCTCCGTCTCTCTCTCTCTCTTTTTCCTTTTTTTTGTTTCTTTTATTTTTTTTTACATAAGTTTGGTTTCTCATACACTTATATTTATACACTAAACATGTATTTAATATTAATTCACTAAACATGTATTTAATATTTATACACTAAACATGTATTTAATATTAATACAAAAACATGTATTTAATATTAATACAAAAACATGTATTTAATTTTAATAAACTAAAGATATATTTAATATTAATACACTAAACATGTATTTAATATTCATACACTAAACATGTATTTAATATTCATGCAAAAACATGTATTTAATTTGAATAAACTAAGCATATATTTAATATTAATACAAAAACATGTATTTAATTTTAATAAACTAAACATATATTTAATATTAATACACTAAACATGTATTTAACATTTATACACTAAACATGTATTTAATATTAATACACTAAACATGTATTTAATATTTATACACTAAACATGTATTTAATATTAATACAAAAACATGTATTTAATTTTAATAAACTAAACATATATTTAATATTTATACACTAAACATGTATTTAACATTTATACACTAAACATGTATTTAATATTAATACACTAAACATGTATTTAATATTTATACACTAAACATGTATTTAATATTCATACACTAAACATGTAGTTATTATTCATACACTAAACATGTATTTAATATTAATACACTAAACATGTATTTAATATTTTTACATTAAACATGTATTTAATATTCATACACTAAACATGTATTTAATATTAATACACTAAACATGTATTTAATATTAATACAAAAACATGTATTTAATTGTAATAAACTATATATATATTTAATATTAATACACTAAACAAGTATTTAATATTCATAAACTAAACATGTATTTAACATTTATACACTAAACATGTATTTAATATTCATAAACTAAACATGTATTTCATATTCATACACTAAACACGTATTTAATATTAATACACTGAACATGTATTTAATAATCATATACCAAACATAGATGTAATTATATAATAATCATATATTTAATTCATACAGTAAACATGTATTTATTATCCTCTAAATAAGGCACACTTGGAAATAATGAATTTCTTTATGTGGGCAGTTGCGAAAGAAGTCCACAGGAGGGCGCACGTTCCCTCTTAATAAGTCCTGTCCTCTCCGTCTCTCTCTCTCTCTTTTTCCTTTTTTTTTGTTTCTTTTATTTTTTTTTACATAAGTTTGGTTTCTCATACACTTATATTTATACACTAAACATGTATTTAATATTAATACACTAAACATGTATTTAATATTTATACACTAAACATGTATTTAATATTTATACACTAAACATGTATTTAATATTAATACAAATCATGTATTTAATTTGAATGAACTAAACATATATTTAATATTAATACACTAAACGTGTATTTAATATTCATACACTAAACATGTATTTAATATTCATACACTAAACATGTAGTTATTATTCATACACTAAACATGTTTTTAATATTAATACAGTAAACATGTATTAAATATTTATACACTAAACATGTATTTAATATTCATTCAATAAACATGTAGTTATTATTTTTACACTTAATATGTATTTAATATTAATACAAAAACATGTATTTAATTTTAATAAACTAAACATAAATTTAATATTAATACACTAAACATGTATTTAATATTTATACACTAAACATGTATTTAATATTCATACACTAAACATGTAGTTATTATTTATACACTAAACATGTATTTAATATTAATACAGTAAACATGTATTAAATATTTATACACTAAACATGTATTTAATATTAATACAAAAACATGTATTTATTTTAATAAACTAAATATATATTTAATATTAATACACTAAACATGTATTTAACATTTTTACACTAAACGTGTATTTAATATTCATACACTAGAAGTGTATTTAATATTCATACACTAAACATGTGTTTAATATTAATACACTAAACATGTAGTTATTATTCATACACTAAACATGTATTTAATATTTATACACTAAACATGTATTTAATATTAATACACTAAATATGTATTTATTATATATCCACTAAACATGTATTTAATATTCATAAACTAAATATATATTTAATATTAATACACTAAACATGTATTTAACATTTTTACACTAAACGTGTATTTAATATTCATACACTAGAAGTGTATTTAATATTCATACACTAAACATGTGTTTAATATTAATACACTAAACATGTATTTAATATTCATAAACTAAATATATATTTAATATTCATACACTAAACATGTATTTAATATTCATACACTAAACATGTAGTTATTATTCATACACTAAACATGTATTTAATATTAATACAAAAACATGTATTTAATTGTAATAAACTAAATATATATTTAATATTAATACAAAAACATGTATTTAATTTTAATAAACTAAACATATATTTAATATTCATACACTAAACATGTATTTAATATTAATACACTAAACATGTATTTAATATTTATACACTAAACATATATTTAATATTAATACACTAAACATGTATTTAATATTCATACACTAAACATGTATTTAATATTCATACACTAAACATGTATTTAATATTAATACAAAAACATGTATTTAATTTTAATAAACTAAAGATATATTTAATATTAATACAAAAACATGTATTTAATTTTAATAAACTAAACATATATTTAATATTTATACACTAAACATGTATTTAATATTAATACAAAAACATGTATTTAATTTTGATAAACTAAACATATATTTAATATTCATACACTAAACATGTATTTAACATTTATACACTAAACATGTATTTAATATTAATACACTAAACATGTATTTAATATTTATACACTAAACATGTATTTAATATTAATACAAAAACATGTATTTAATTTTAATAAACTAAACATTTATTTAATATTAATACACTAAACATGTATTTAATATTTATACACCGAACATGTATTTAATATTCATACACTAAACATGTAGTTATTATTAATACACTAAATTTGTTTTTAATATTAATACAGTAAACATGTATTAAATATTCATACAATAAACATGTAGTTATTATTCTTACACTTAATATGTATTTAATATTAATACAAAAACACGTATTTATTTTTAATAAACTAAACATATATTTAATATTAATACACTAAACATGTATTTAACATTCATACACTAAACATGTATTTAATATTAATACACTAAACCTGTATTTAATATGTATACACTAAACATGTATTTAATATTAATACACTAAACATGTATTTAATATTTATACACTAAACATGTATTTAATATTAATACGATAAATATGTATTTATTATATATCCACTAATCATGTATTTAATATTCATAAACTAAACATGTATTTAATATTCATACACTAAACATGTATTTAATATTAATACAAAAACATGTATTTAATTTTAATAAAGTAAACACATATTTAATATTAATACACTAAACATGTATTTGATATTTATACACTAAACATGTATTTAATTTTTATACACTAAACATGTATTTAATATTAATACACTAAATATTTATTTATTATTTATCCACTAAACATGTATTTAATATTCATAAACTAAACATGTATTTAATATTCATACACTAAACGTGTATTTAATATTCATACACTAAACATCTATTTAATATTAATACAAAAACATGTATTTAAGTTTAATAAACTAACATATGTTTAATATTAATACACTAAACATGTATTTAATATTTATACACCAAACATGTATTTAATATTCATACACTAAACATGTATTTAATATTTATACACTAAACATGTATTTAATATTCATACACTAAACATGTATTTAATATTTATACACTAAACATGTATTTAATATTCATACACGAAACATGTATTTAATATTCATACACTAAACATGTATTTAATATTTATACATTAAACATGTATTTAATATTCCTACACTAAACATGTATTTAATATTTATACACTAAACATGTATTTAATATTCATACACTAAACATGTATTTGATATTTATACACTAAACATGTATTTAATATTTATACACTAAACATTGATTTAATATTAATACACTAAACATGTATTTAATATTTATACACTAAACATGTATTTAATATTAATACAAAACATGTATTTAATTTTAATACACTAAACATATATTTAATATTAATACACTAAACATGTATTTAACATTTATACACTAAACATGTATTTAACATTTATACACTAAACATGTTTTTAATATTAATACACTAAACATGTATTTAATATTAATACAAAAACATGTATTTAATTTTAATACACTAAACATGTATTTAACATTTATACACTAAACATGTATTTAACATTTATACACTAAAAATGTTTTTAATATTAATACACTAAACATGTATTTAATTTTAATACAAAAACATGTATTTAATTTTAATAAAATAAACATATATTTAATATTTATACACTAAACATGTATTTAATATTAATACACTAAACATGTATTTAATATTAATACACTAAACATGTATTTAATATTAATACAAAAACATGTATTTAATTTTAATAAACTAAACATATATTTAATATTTACAAACTATACATGTAGTTATTATTCATACACTAAACATGTATTTAATATTAATACAGTAAACATGTATTAAATATTTAAACACTAAACATGTATTTAATATTAATACAAAAACATGTATTTAATTTTAAAAAACTAAATATAGATTTAATATTAATACACTAAACATGTATTTAATATTTTTACACTAAACGTGTATTTAATATTAATGCACTAAACATGTATTTAATGTTCATACACTAAACATGTATTTAATATTAATACAAAAACATGTATTTAATTTTAATAAACTAAATATATATTTAATATTAATACACTAAACATGTATTTAATATTAATACACTAACATGTATTTAATAATTATACACTAAAATGGAATTTAATAATAGACTAAACATGTATTTAATATTTTCATACTAAACTTGTATTTAATATTCATACACTTAACATGTATTTAATATTCATACACTAAACATGTAATTATTCTTCATACACTAAACATGTATTCAATATTAATACACTAAACATGTATTTAATATTTTCACACTAAACTTGTATTTAATATTACTACACTAAACATGTATTTAATATTCATACACTAAACATGTATTTAATATTTATACACTAAACATGTATTTAATATTAATACAAAAACATGTATTTAATTTTAATAAACTAAATATATATTTAATATTCATACACTAAACATGTATTTAATATTCATAAACTAAACATGTATTTAACATTTATACACCAAACATGTATTTAATATTCATACACTAAACATGTATTTAATATTAATACACTGAACATGTATTTAATATTTATACACTAAACATCTATTTAACATTTATACACTAAACATGTTTTTAATATTCATACACTAAACATGTATTTAATATTAATACAAAAACATGTATTTAATTTTAATAAACTAAACATATTTAATATTAATACACTAAACATGTATTTAATATTTATACACTAAACATGTATTTAACATTTATACATTAAACATGTATTTAATATTAATACACTAAACATGTATTTAATATTAATACAAAAACATGTATTTAATTTCAATAAACTAAACATATATTTAATATTAATACACTAAACATGTATTTAATAATTATACACTAAACATGTATTTAACATTTATACACTAAACATGTTTTTAATATTAATACACTAAACATTTATTTAATATTATTACAAAAACATGTATTTAATTTTAATAAACTAAACATATATGTAATATTAATACACTAAACATGTATTTAATATTAATACACTAAACATGTATTTAATATTCATACACTAAACATGTATTTAACATTTATACACTAAACATGTATTTAATATTAATACACTAAACATGTATTTAATATTAATACTCTAAACATGTATTTATTATTCATTAACTAAATATGTAGTTATTATGTATACACTAAACATGTATTTAATATTAATACACTAAACATGTATTTAATATTCATACACTAAACATGTATTTAATATTTAAACACTAATCATGTATTTAATATTAATACACTAATCATGTATTTAATATTTATACACTAAATTTGTATTTAACATTTATACACTTAACATGTATTTAATATTTATAAAATAAACATGTATTTAATATTCATACATTAAACATGTATTTAATATTTATACACTAAACATGTATTTAATATTCATACACTAAACATGTATTTGATATTTATACACTAAACATGTATTTAATATTCATACACTAAACATTGATTCAATATTAATACACTAAACATGTATGTAATATTTATGCACTAAACATGTATTTAATATTTAAACACTAAACATGTATTTAATATTCATACACTAAACATGTATTAAATATTAATACACTGAACATGTATTTAATAATCATATACTAAACGTATATGTAATTATACACTAATATTATATTTAATATTCATACAGTAAACATGTATTTAATATTTATACACTAAACATGTATTTAATATTCATACACTAAACATGTATTTGATATTTATACACTAAACATGTATTTAATATTCATACACTAAACATTGATTCAATATTAATACACTAAACATGTATGTAATATTTATGCACTAAACATGTATTTAATATTTATACACTAAACATGTATTTAATATTCATACACTAAACATGTATTTAATATTAATACACTGAACATGTATTTCATAATCATATACCAAACATATATGTAATTGTATACTAATCATATATTTAATATTCATACAGTAAACATGTATTTATTATCCTCTAAATAAGGCACACTTGGAAATAATGAATTTCATTATGTGTGCAGTTGCGGCAGAAGTCCACAGGAGGGCGCACGTTCCCTCTTAATAAGTCTGGTCCTCTCCGTCTCTTTCTCTCTCTCTTTTTCAATTTTTTTTTGTTTATTTTATTTTTTTTTTACATAAGTTTGGTTACTAATACACCTATATTTATACACTAAACTTGTATTTAATATTAATACACTAAACATTTATTTAATATTTATAAACTAAACATGTATTTAATATTTATACACTAAACATGTATTTAATATTAATACAGTAAACATGTATTAAATATGTATACACTAATCATGTATTTAATATTCAATCAATAAACATGTAATTATTATTCTTACACTTAATATGTATTTAATATTAATACAAAAACATGTATTCAATTTTAATAAACTAAACATATATTTAATATTAATACACTAAACATGTAGTTATTATTTATACACTAAACATGTATTTAATTTTAATAAACTAAACATTTAATATTCATACACTAAACATGTATTTAACATTCATACACTAAACATGTATTTAATATTAATACAAAAACATGTATTTAATTTTAATAAACTAAACATATATTTAATATTTATACACTAAACATGTATTTAACATTTATACACTAAACATGTATTTAATATTAATACACTAAACATGTATTTAATATTAATACACTAAACATGTATTTAATATTAATACACTAAACATGTATTTATTATTAATACAAAAACATGTATTTAATTTTAATAAACTAAACATATATTTAATATTTATACACTAAAAATGTATTTAATATTCATACATTAAACATGTATTTAATATTTATACACTAAACATGTATTTAATATTATACACTAAACATGTATTTAATATTTATACACTAAACATGTATTTAATATTAATACAAAACATGTATTTAATTTTAAGAAACTAAATATATATTTAATATTAATACACTAAACATGTATTTAACATTTATACACTAAACATGTATTTAATATTTATACACTAAACCTGTAGTTATTATTCATACACTTAACATGTATTTAATATTAATACAAAAACATTTATTTAATTTTAATAAAATAAACACATATTTAATATTAATACACTAAACATGTATTTAATATTTATACACTAAACATGTATTTAATATTTATACACTAAACATGTATTTAATATTAATACACTAAATATGTATTCATTATTTATCCATTAAACATGTATTTAATATTCATAAACTAAACATGTATTTAATATTCATACACTAAATGTGTATTATATATTGATACACTAAACATTTATTTAATATTAATACAAAAACATGTGTTTAATTTTAATAAACTAAACATATATTTAATATTAATACACTAAACATGTATTTAATATTTATACACTAAACATGTATTTAATATTCATACACTAAACATGTAGTTATTATTTATACACTAAACATGTATTTAATATTAACACAGTAAACATGTATTAATTATTTATACACTAAACATGTATTTAATATTCATTCAATAAACATGTAGTTATTATTCTTACACTTAATATGTATTTAATAATCATATACTAAACATATATGTAATTATATACTAATCATATATTTAATATTTATACACTAAACATGTATTTAATATTCATACACTAAAAATGTATTTAATATTTATACACTAAACATGTATTTAATATTAATACACTGATTATGTATTTAATAATCATATACTAAACGTATATGTAATCATATACTAATCATATATTTAATATTCATACAGTAAACATGTATTTATTATCCTCTAAATAAGGCACACTTGGAAATAATGAATTTCTTTATGTGTGCAGTTGCGGCAGAAGTCCACAGGAGGGCGCACGTTCCCTCTTAATAAGTCCGGTCCTCTCCGTCTCTCTCTCTCTCTTTTTCCTTTTTTTTGTTTCACTTATTTTTTTTTACATTCGTTTGGTTTCTCATACACTTATATTTATACACTAAACATGTATTTAATATTAATACACTAAACATGTATTTAATATTTATACACTAAACATGTATTTAATATTCATACACTAAACATGTATTTAATATTAATACAAAAACATGTATTTAAGTTTAATAAACTAAACATATATTTAATATTAATACACTAAAGATCTATTTAATATGTATACAGGAAACATGTATTGAATATTCATACACTAAACATGTATTTAATATTCATACACTAAACATGTATTTAATATTCATACACTAAACTTGTATTTAATATTCATACACTAAACATGTATTTAATATTAATACACTAAACATGTATTTAATATCTATACACTAAACATGTATTTAATATTAATACAAAAACATGTATTTAATTTTAATAAACTAAACATATATTTAATATTTATACACTAAACATATATTTAACATTTATACACTAAACATGAATTTAATATTAATACACTAAACATATATTTGAGATTTATACACTTAACAAGTATTTAATATTAATACAAAAACATGTATTTAATTTTAATAAACTAAACATATATTTAATATTATTACACTAAACATGTATGTAATATTTATACACTAAACATGTATTCAATATTCATACACTAAACATTTAGTTATTATTTATACACTAAACATGTATTTAATATTAATATACTAAACATGTATTTAATATTAATACACTAAACATGTATATAATATTAATACACTAAACATGTATTTAATATTTATACACTAATCATCTATTTAATACTAATACTCTAATCATGTATTTAATATTTATACACTAAATATGTATTTAATATTTATACACTTAACATGTATTTAATATTTACACACGAAACATGTATTTAATATTTATACACTAAACATGCATTTAATATTCATACATTAAACATGTATTCAATATTCATACACTAAACATGTATTTAATATTCATACATTAAACATGTGTTTAATATTTATACACTAAACATGTATTTAATATTCACACACGAAACTTGTATTTAATATTTATACACTACATATGTATTTAATATTCATACATTAAACATGTATTTAATATTCATACACTAAACATGTATTTAATATTTATACACTAAACATGTATTTAATATTCATACACTAAACATGTACTTAATATTCATACACTAAACATGTATTTAATATTAATACACTGATTATGTATTTAATAATCATATACTAAACGTATATGTAATTATACACTAATTATATATTTAATTTTCATACACTAAACATGTATTTAATATTCATACACTAAACGTGTATTTAATATTAATACACTGAACATGTTATTTAATATTAATACACTAAACATGAATTTAATATTTATACACTAAACATGTATTTAATATTCATACACTAAAAATGTATTTAATATTAATACACTAAACATGTATTTGATATTTATACACTAAACATGTATTTAACATTTATACACTAAACATGTATTTAATATTCATACACTAAACATGTAGTTATTATTTATACACTAAACATGTGTTTAATATTAATACACTAAACCTGTAGTTATTATTCATACACTAAACATGAATTTAATATTAATACACTAAACCTGTATTTAATATTTATACACTAAACATGTATTTAATATTAATACAAAAACATGTATTTAATTTTAATAAAGTAAACACATATTTAATATAATACACTAAACATGTATTTAATATTTATACACTAAACATGTATTTAATATTCATACACTCAACATGTATTTAATATTAATACACTAAATATTTATTTATTATTTATCCACTAAACATGTATTTAATATTCATAAACTAAACATGTATTTAATATTCATACACTAAACGTGTATTTAATATTCATACACTAAACATGTATTTAATATTAATACAAAAACATGTATTTAAGTTTAATAAACTAAACATATATTTATAATTAATACACTAAACATGTATTTAATATTTATACACCAAACATGTATTTAATATTCATACACTAAACATGTATTTAATATTAATACACTGAACATGTATTTAATAATCATATACCAAACATATATGTAATTATATACTAATCATATATTTAATATTCATACAGTAAACATGTATTTATTATCCTCTAAATAAGGCACACTTGGAAATAATGAATTTCTTTATGTGTGCAGTTGCAGCAGAAGTCCACAGGAGGGCGCACGTTCCCTCTTAATAAGTCCGGTCCTCTCCGTCTCTCTCTCTCTCTTTTTCCTTTTTTTTGTTTCACTTATTTTTTTTTACATTCGTTTGGTTTCTCATACACTTATATTCATACACTAAACATGTATTTAATATTAATACACTAAACATGTATTTAATATTAATACAAAAACATGTATTTAATTTTAATAAACTAAACATATATTTAATATTAATACACTAAACATGTATTTAACATTTATACATTAAACATGTATTTAATATTAATACACTAAACATGTATTTAATATTTATACACTAAACATGTATTTAATTTTAATACAAAAACATGTATTTAATTTTAATAAACTAAACATATATTTAATATTTATACACTAAACATGTATTTAATATTCATAAACTAAACAATATTTATACACTAAACCTGTATTTAATATTTATAAACTAAACATGTAGTTATTATTCATACACTAAACATGTATTTAATATTAATACACTAAACATGTATTTAATATTTATGAACTAAACATGTATTTAATATTTATACACTAATCATGTATTTAGTATTAATACACTAATCATGTATTTAACATTTATAAACTAAATATGTATTTAATATTTATACACTTAACATGTATTTAATATTTATACACTAAACATGTATTTAATATTCATATTTAAACATGTATTTAATATTCATACACTAAACATGTATTTAATATTTATAAACTAAACATGTATTTAATATTCATACACTAAACATGTATTTAATATTCATACACTAAACATGTATTTAATATGAATACACTAAACATGTATTTAATATTCATACATTAAACATGTATTTAATATTTATACACTAAACATGTATTTAATATTCGTACACGAAACATGTATTTAATATTTATACACTAAACATGTATTTAATATTCATATTTAAACATGTATTTAATATTCATACACTAAACATGTATTTAATATTTATAAACTAAACATGTATTTAATATTCATACACTAAACATGTATTTAATATTCATACACTAAACATGTATTTAATATTCATACACTAAACATGTATTTGATATTAATACACTGAACATGTATTTAATAATCATATACCAAACATATATGTAATTATATACTAATCATATATTTAATATTCATACAGTAAACATGTATTTAATATTTATACACTAAACATTTATTTAATATTAATACACTAAATATATATTTAATATTAATACACTAAACATGTATTTAATTTTAATACACTAAACATGTATTTAATAATTATACACTAAAATGGAATTTAATAATAGACTAAACATGTATTTAATATTTTCACACTAAACTTGTATTTAATATTCATACACTAAACATGTATTTAATATCCATACACTAAACATGTAGTTATTATTCATACACTAAACATGTATTTAATATTAATACAAAAACATGTATTTAATTGTAATAAACTAAATATATATTTAATATTAATACACTAAACATGTATTTAATATTAATAAACTAAATATGTATCTAATATTAATACACTAAACATGTATTTAATATTAATACACTAAACATGTATTTAATAATTATACACTAAAATGGAATTTAATAATAGACTAAACATGTATTTAATATTTTCAAACTAAACTTGTATTTAATATTCATACACTAAACATGTATTTAATATCCATACACTAAACATGTAGTTATTATTCATACACTAAACATGTATTTAATATTAATACAAAAACATGTATTTAATTGTAATAAACTAAATATATATTTAATATTAATACACTAAACATGTATTTAATATTAATAAACTAAATATATATCTAATATTAATACACTAAACATGTATTTAATATTAATACACTAAACATGTATTTAATATTCATACATTAAAAATGTATTTAATATGAATACACTAAACATGTATTTAATATTCATACATTAAACATGTATTTAATATTTATACACTAAACATGTATTTAATATTCGTACACGAAACATGTATTTAATATTTATACACTAAACATGTATTTAATATTCATATTTAAACATGTATTTAATATTCATACACTAAACATGTATTTAATATTTATAAACTAAACATGTATTTAATATTCATACACTAAACATGTATTTAATATTCATACACTAAACACGTATTTAATATTCATACACTAAACATGTATTTGATATTAATACACTGAACATGTATTTAATAATCATATACCAAACATATATGTAATTATATACTAATCATATATTTAATATTCATACAGTAAACATGTATTTAATATTTATACACTAAACATTTATTTAATATTAATACACTAAATATATATTTAATATTAATACACTAAACATGTATTTAATTTTAATACACTAAACATGTATTTAATAATTATACACTAAAATGGAATTTAATAATAGACTAAACATGTATTTAATATTTTCACACTAAACTTGTATTTAATATTCATACACTAAACATGTATTTAATATCCATACACTAAACATGTAGTTATTATTCATACACTAAACATGTATTTAATATTAATACAAAAACATGTATTTAATTGTAATAAACTAAATATATATTTAATGTTAATACACTAAACATGTATTTAATATTAATAAACTAAATATATATCTAATATTAATACACTAAACATGTATTTAATATTAATACACTAAACATGTATTTAATATTCATACATTAAAAATGTATTTAATATGAATACACTAAACATGTATTTAATATTCATACATTAAACATTTATTTAATATTAATACACTAAATATATATTTAATATTAATACACTAAACATGTATTTAATTTTAATACACTAAACATGTATTTAATAATTATACACTAAAATGGAATTTAATAATAGACTAAACATGTATTTAATATTTTCACACTAAACTTGTATTTAATATTCATACACTAAACACGTATTTAATATTCATACACTAAACATGTATTTGATATTAATACACTGAACATGTATTTAATAATCATATACCAAACATATATGTAATTATATACTAATCATATATTTAATATTCATACAGTAAACATGTATTTAATATTTATACACTAAACATGTATTTAATATTCGTACACGAAACATGTATTTAATATTTATACACTAAACATGTATTTAATATTCATATTTAAACATGTATTTAATATTCATACACTAAACATGTATTTAATATTTATAAACTAAACATGTATTTAATATTCATACACTAAACATGTATTTAATATTCATACACTAAACATGTATTTAATATTCATACACTAAACATGTATTTGATATTAATACACTGAACATGTATTTAATAATCATATACCAAACATATATGTAATTATATACTAATCATATATTTAATATTCATACACTAAACATGTATTTAATATTTATACACTAAACATGTATTTAATATTAATACACTAAATATGTATTTATTATACATCCACTAAACATGTATTTAATATTCATAAACTAAATATATATTTAATATTAATACACTAAACATGTATTTAATATTAATACACTAAACATGTATTTAATAATTATACACTAAAATGGAATTTAATAATAGACTAAACATGTATTTAATATTTTCACACTCAACATGTATTTAATATTCATACACTAAACATGTAGTTATTATTCATACACTAAACATGTATTTAATATTGATACAAAAACATGTTTTTAATTGTAATAAACTAAATATATATTTAATATTAATACACTAAACATGTATTTAATATTCATAAACTAAAAATGTATTTAACATTTATACACTAAACATGTATTTAATATTCATACACTAAACATGTAGTTATTATTTATACACTAAACATGTATTTGATATTAATACACTAAACATGTATTTAATATTTATACACTAAACATGTATTTAATATTAATACACTAAATATGTATTTATTATATATCCACTAAACATGTATTCAATATTCATAAACTAAACATGTATTTCATATTCATACACTAAACATGTATTTAATATTAATACACTGAACATGTATTTAATAATCATATACCAAACATATATGTAATTATATACTAATCATATATTTAATATTCATACAGTAAACATGTATTTATTATCCTCTAAATAAGGCACACTTGGAAATAATGAATTTCTTTATGTGTGCAGTTGCGGCAGAAGTCCACAGGAGGGCGCACGTTCCCTCTTAATAAGTCCGGTCCTCTCCGTCTCTCTCTCTCTCTTTTTCCTTTTTTTTGTTTCTTTTATTTTTTTTTACATAAGTTTGGTTTCTCATACACTTATATTTATACACTAAACATGTATTTAATATTAATTCACTAAACATGTATTTAATATTTATACACTAAACATGTATTTAATATTAATACAAAAACATGTATTTAATATTAATACAAAAACATGTATTTAATTTTAATAAACTAAAGATATATTTAATATTAATACACTAAACATGTATTTAATATTCATACACTAAACATGTATTTAATATTCATGCAAAAACATGTATTTAATTTGAATAAACTAAGCATATATTTAATATTAATACAAAAACATGTATTTAATTTTAATAAACTAAACATATATTTAATATTAATACACTAAACATGTATTTAACATTTATACACTAAACATGTATTTAATATTAATACACTAAACATGTATTTAATATTTATACACTAAACATGTATTTAATATTAATACAAAAACATGTATTTAATTTTAATAAACTAAACATATATTTAATATTTATACACTAAACATGTATTTAACATTTATACACTAAACATGTATTTAATATTAATACACTAAACATGTATTTAATATTTATACACTAAACATGTATTTAATATTCATACACTAAACATGTAGTTATTATTCATACACTAAACATGTATTTAATATTAATACACTAAACATGTATTTAATATTTTTACATTAAACATGTATTTAATATTCATACACTAAACATGTATTTAATATTAATACACTAAACATGTATTTAATATTAATACAAAAACATGTATTTAATTGTAATAAACTATATATATATTTAATATTAATACACTAAACAAGTATTTAATATTCATAAACTAAACATGTATTTAACATTTATACACTAAACATGTATTTAATATTCATAAACTAAACATGTATTTCATATTCATACACTAAACACGTATTTAATATTAATACACTGAACATGTATTTAATAATCATATACCAAACATAGATGTAATTATATAATAATCATATATTTAATTCATACAGTAAACATGTATTTATTATCCTCTAAATAAGGCACACTTGGAAATAATGAATTTCTTTATGTGGGCAGTTGCGAAAGAAGTCCACAGGAGGGCGCACGTTCCCTCTTAATAAGTCCTGTCCTCTCCGTCTCTCTCTCTCTCTTTTTCCTTTTTTTTTGTTTCTTTTATTTTTTTTTACATAAGTTTGGTTTCTCATACACTTATATTTATACACTAAACATGTATTTAATATTAATACACTAAACATGTATTTAATATTTATACACTAAACATGTATTTAATATTTATACACTAAACATGTATTTAATATTAATACAAATCATGTATTTAATTTGAATGAACTAAACATATATTTAATATTAATACACTAAACGTGTATTTAATATTCATACACTAAACATGTATTTAATATTCATACACTAAACATGTAGTTATTATTCATACACTAAACATGTTTTTAATATTAATACAGTAAACATGTATTAAATATTTATACACTAAACATGTATTTAATATTCATTCAATAAACATGTAGTTATTATTTTTACACTTAATATGTATTTAATATTAATACAAAAACATGTATTTAATTTTAATAAACTAAACATAAATTTAATATTAATACACTAAACATGTATTTAATATTTATACACTAAACATGTATTTAATATTCATACACTAAACATGTAGTTATTATTTATACACTAAACATGTATTTAATATTAATACAGTAAACATGTATTAAATATTTATACACTAAACATGTATTTAATATTAATACAAAAACATGTATTTATTTTAATAAACTAAATATATATTTAATATTAATACACTAAACATGTATTTAACATTTTTACACTAAACGTGTATTTAATATTCATACACTAGAAGTGTATTTAATATTCATACACTAAACATGTGTTTAATATTAATACACTAAACATGTAGTTATTATTCATACACTAAACATGTATTTAATATTTATACACTAAACATGTATTTAATATTAATACACTAAATATGTATTTATTATATATCCACTAAACATGTATTTAATATTCATAAACTAAATATATATTTAATATTAATACACTAAACATGTATTTAACATTTTTACACTAAACGTGTATTTAATATTCATACACTAGAAGTGTATTTAATATTCATACACTAAACATGTGTTTAATATTAATACACTAAACATGTATTTAATATTCATAAACTAAATATATATTTAATATTCATACACTAAACATGTATTTAATATTCATACACTAAACATGTAGTTATTATTCATACACTAAACATGTATTTAATATTAATACAAAAACATGTATTTAATTGTAATAAACTAAATATATATTTAATATTAATACAAAAACATGTATTTAATTTTAATAAACTAAACATATATTTAATATTCATACACTAAACATGTATTTAATATTAATACACTAAACATGTATTTAATATTTATACACTAAACATATATTTAATATTAATACACTAAACATGTATTTAATATTCATACACTAAACATGTATTTAATATTCATACACTAAACATGTATTTAATATTAATACAAAAACATGTATTTAATTTTAATAAACTAAAGATATATTTAATATTAATACAAAAACATGTATTTAATTTTAATAAACTAAACATATATTTAATATTTATACACTAAACATGTATTTAATATTAATACAAAAACATGTATTTAATTTTGATAAACTAAACATATATTTAATATTCATACACTAAACATGTATTTAACATTTATACACTAAACATGTATTTAATATTAATACACTAAACATGTATTTAATATTTATACACTAAACATGTATTTAATATTAATACAAAAACATGTATTTAATTTTAATAAACTAAACATTTATTTAATATTAATACACTAAACATGTATTTAATATTTATACACCGAACATGTATTTAATATTCATACACTAAACATGTAGTTATTATTAATACACTAAATTTGTTTTTAATATTAATACAGTAAACATGTATTAAATATTCATACAATAAACATGTAGTTATTATTCTTACACTTAATATGTATTTAATATTAATACAAAAACACGTATTTATTTTTAATAAACTAAACATATATTTAATATTAATACACTAAACATGTATTTAACATTCATACACTAAACATGTATTTAATATTAATACACTAAACCTGTATTTAATATGTATACACTAAACATGTATTTAATATTAATACACTAAACATGTATTTAATATTTATACACTAAACATGTATTTAATATTAATACGATAAATATGTATTTATTATATATCCACTAATCATGTATTTAATATTCATAAACTAAACATGTATTTAATATTCATACACTAAACATGTATTTAATATTAATACAAAAACATGTATTTAATTTTAATAAAGTAAACACATATTTAATATTAATACACTAAACATGTATTTGATATTTATACACTAAACATGTATTTAATTTTTATACACTAAACATGTATTTAATATTAATACACTAAATATTTATTTATTATTTATCCACTAAACATGTATTTAATATTCATAAACTAAACATGTATTTAATATTCATACACTAAACGTGTATTTAATATTCATACACTAAACATCTATTTAATATTAATACAAAAACATGTATTTAAGTTTAATAAACTAACATATGTTTAATATTAATACACTAAACATGTATTTAATATTTATACACCAAACATGTATTTAATATTCATACACTAAACATGTATTTAATATTTATACACTAAACATGTATTTAATATTCATACACTAAACATGTATTTAATATTTATACACTAAACATGTATTTAATATTCATACACGAAACATGTATTTAATATTCATACACTAAACATGTATTTAATATTTATACATTAAACATGTATTTAATATTCCTACACTAAACATGTATTTAATATTTATACACTAAACATGTATTTAATATTCATACACTAAACATGTATTTGATATTTATACACTAAACATGTATTTAATATTTATACACTAAACATTGATTTAATATTAATACACTAAACATGTATTTAATATTTATACACTAAACATGTATTTAATATTAATACAAAACATGTATTTAATTTTAATACACTAAACATATATTTAATATTAATACACTAAACATGTATTTAACATTTATACACTAAACATGTATTTAACATTTATACACTAAACATGTTTTTAATATTAATACACTAAACATGTATTTAATATTAATACAAAAACATGTATTTAATTTTAATACACTAAACATGTATTTAACATTTATACACTAAACATGTATTTAACATTTATACACTAAAAATGTTTTTAATATTAATACACTAAACATGTATTTAATTTTAATACAAAAACATGTATTTAATTTTAATAAAATAAACATATATTTAATATTTATACACTAAACATGTATTTAATATTAATACACTAAACATGTATTTAATATTAATACACTAAACATGTATTTAATATTAATACAAAAACATGTATTTAATTTTAATAAACTAAACATATATTTAATATTTACAAACTATACATGTAGTTATTATTCATACACTAAACATGTATTTAATATTAATACAGTAAACATGTATTAAATATTTAAACACTAAACATGTATTTAATATTAATACAAAAACATGTATTTAATTTTAAAAAACTAAATATAGATTTAATATTAATACACTAAACATGTATTTAATATTTTTACACTAAACGTGTATTTAATATTAATGCACTAAACATGTATTTAATGTTCATACACTAAACATGTATTTAATATTAATACAAAAACATGTATTTAATTTTAATAAACTAAATATATATTTAATATTAATACACTAAACATGTATTTAATATTAATACACTAACATGTATTTAATAATTATACACTAAAATGGAATTTAATAATAGACTAAACATGTATTTAATATTTTCATACTAAACTTGTATTTAATATTCATACACTTAACATGTATTTAATATTCATACACTAAACATGTAATTATTCTTCATACACTAAACATGTATTCAATATTAATACACTAAACATGTATTTAATATTTTCACACTAAACTTGTATTTAATATTACTACACTAAACATGTATTTAATATTCATACACTAAACATGTATTTAATATTTATACACTAAACATGTATTTAATATTAATACAAAAACATGTATTTAATTTTAATAAACTAAATATATATTTAATATTCATACACTAAACATGTATTTAATATTCATAAACTAAACATGTATTTAACATTTATACACCAAACATGTATTTAATATTCATACACTAAACATGTATTTAATATTAATACACTGAACATGTATTTAATATTTATACACTAAACATCTATTTAACATTTATACACTAAACATGTTTTTAATATTCATACACTAAACATGTATTTAATATTAATACAAAAACATGTATTTAATTTTAATAAACTAAACATATTTAATATTAATACACTAAACATGTATTTAATATTTATACACTAAACATGTATTTAACATTTATACATTAAACATGTATTTAATATTAATACACTAAACATGTATTTAATATTAATACAAAAACATGTATTTAATTTCAATAAACTAAACATATATTTAATATTAATACACTAAACATGTATTTAATAATTATACACTAAACATGTATTTAACATTTATACACTAAACATGTTTTTAATATTAATACACTAAACATTTATTTAATATTATTACAAAAACATGTATTTAATTTTAATAAACTAAACATATATGTAATATTAATACACTAAACATGTATTTAATATTAATACACTAAACATGTATTTAATATTCATACACTAAACATGTATTTAACATTTATACACTAAACATGTATTTAATATTAATACACTAAACATGTATTTAATATTAATACTCTAAACATGTATTTATTATTCATTAACTAAATATGTAGTTATTATGTATACACTAAACATGTATTTAATATTAATACACTAAACATGTATTTAATATTCATACACTAAACATGTATTTAATATTTAAACACTAATCATGTATTTAATATTAATACACTAATCATGTATTTAATATTTATACACTAAATTTGTATTTAACATTTATACACTTAACATGTATTTAATATTTATAAAATAAACATGTATTTAATATTCATACATTAAACATGTATTTAATATTTATACACTAAACATGTATTTAATATTCATACACTAAACATGTATTTGATATTTATACACTAAACATGTATTTAATATTCATACACTAAACATTGATTCAATATTAATACACTAAACATGTATGTAATATTTATGCACTAAACATGTATTTAATATTTAAACACTAAACATGTATTTAATATTCATACACTAAACATGTATTAAATATTAATACACTGAACATGTATTTAATAATCATATACTAAACGTATATGTAATTATACACTAATATTATATTTAATATTCATACAGTAAACATGTATTTAATATTTATACACTAAACATGTATTTAATATTCATACACTAAACATGTATTTGATATTTATACACTAAACATGTATTTAATATTCATACACTAAACATTGATTCAATATTAATACACTAAACATGTATGTAATATTTATGCACTAAACATGTATTTAATATTTATACACTAAACATGTATTTAATATTCATACACTAAACATGTATTTAATATTAATACACTGAACATGTATTTCATAATCATATACCAAACATATATGTAATTGTATACTAATCATATATTTAATATTCATACAGTAAACATGTATTTATTATCCTCTAAATAAGGCACACTTGGAAATAATGAATTTCATTATGTGTGCAGTTGCGGCAGAAGTCCACAGGAGGGCGCACGTTCCCTCTTAATAAGTCTGGTCCTCTCCGTCTCTTTCTCTCTCTCTTTTTCAATTTTTTTTTGTTTATTTTATTTTTTTTTTACATAAGTTTGGTTACTAATACACCTATATTTATACACTAAACTTGTATTTAATATTAATACACTAAACATTTATTTAATATTTATAAACTAAACATGTATTTAATATTTATACACTAAACATGTATTTAATATTAATACAGTAAACATGTATTAAATATGTATACACTAATCATGTATTTAATATTCAATCAATAAACATGTAATTATTATTCTTACACTTAATATGTATTTAATATTAATACAAAAACATGTATTCAATTTTAATAAACTAAACATATATTTAATATTAATACACTAAACATGTAGTTATTATTTATACACTAAACATGTATTTAATTTTAATAAACTAAACATTTAATATTCATACACTAAACATGTATTTAACATTCATACACTAAACATGTATTTAATATTAATACAAAAACATGTATTTAATTTTAATAAACTAAACATATATTTAATATTTATACACTAAACATGTATTTAACATTTATACACTAAACATGTATTTAATATTAATACACTAAACATGTATTTAATATTAATACACTAAACATGTATTTAATATTAATACACTAAACATGTATTTATTATTAATACAAAAACATGTATTTAATTTTAATAAACTAAACATATATTTAATATTTATACACTAAAAATGTATTTAATATTCATACATTAAACATGTATTTAATATTTATACACTAAACATGTATTTAATATTATACACTAAACATGTATTTAATATTTATACACTAAACATGTATTTAATATTAATACAAAACATGTATTTAATTTTAAGAAACTAAATATATATTTAATATTAATACACTAAACATGTATTTAACATTTATACACTAAACATGTATTTAATATTTATACACTAAACCTGTAGTTATTATTCATACACTTAACATGTATTTAATATTAATACAAAAACATTTATTTAATTTTAATAAAATAAACACATATTTAATATTAATACACTAAACATGTATTTAATATTTATACACTAAACATGTATTTAATATTTATACACTAAACATGTATTTAATATTAATACACTAAATATGTATTCATTATTTATCCATTAAACATGTATTTAATATTCATAAACTAAACATGTATTTAATATTCATACACTAAATGTGTATTATATATTGATACACTAAACATTTATTTAATATTAATACAAAAACATGTGTTTAATTTTAATAAACTAAACATATATTTAATATTAATACACTAAACATGTATTTAATATTTATACACTAAACATGTATTTAATATTCATACACTAAACATGTAGTTATTATTTATACACTAAACATGTATTTAATATTAACACAGTAAACATGTATTAATTATTTATACACTAAACATGTATTTAATATTCATTCAATAAACATGTAGTTATTATTCTTACACTTAATATGTATTTAATAATCATATACTAAACATATATGTAATTATATACTAATCATATATTTAATATTTATACACTAAACATGTATTTAATATTCATACACTAAAAATGTATTTAATATTTATACACTAAACATGTATTTAATATTAATACACTGATTATGTATTTAATAATCATATACTAAACGTATATGTAATCATATACTAATCATATATTTAATATTCATACAGTAAACATGTATTTATTATCCTCTAAATAAGGCACACTTGGAAATAATGAATTTCTTTATGTGTGCAGTTGCGGCAGAAGTCCACAGGAGGGCGCACGTTCCCTCTTAATAAGTCCGGTCCTCTCCGTCTCTCTCTCTCTCTTTTTCCTTTTTTTTGTTTCTTTTATTTTTTTTACATAAGTTTGGTTTTTCAAACACTTATATTTATACACTAAACATGTATTTAATATCAATACACTAAACATGTATTTAATATTTATACACTAAACATGTATTTAATATTAATACAAAAACATGTATTTAATTTTTATAAACTAAACATATATTTAATATTAATACACTAAACATGTATTTAATATTTATACACTAAACATGTATTTAATATTTATACACTAAACATGTATTTAATATTAATACACTAAACATGTATTTAATATTAATACACTAAACATGTATTTAATATTTATACACTAATCATGTATTTAATATTAATACACTAATCATGTATTTAATATTCATACCCTAAATATGTATTTAATATTCATACACTTAACATGTATTTAATATTTATACACTAAACATGTATTTAATATTCATACATTAAACATGTATTTAATATTCATACACTAAACATGTATTTAATATTCATACATTAAACATGTATTTAATATTCATACACTAAACCTGTATTTAATATTAATACACTAACATGTATTTAATATTTATACACTAAACATGTATTTAATATGAATACAAAAACATGTATTTGATTTTTAATAAACTAAACAAATATTTAATATTAATACACTAAACATGTATTTAATATTTATACACTAAACATGTATTTAATATTCACACACTAAACATGTAGTTATTATTTATACACTGAACATGTATTTAATATTCTATACACTAAACATATATTCAATATTAATACAAAAACATGTCTTTAATTTTTAATAAACTAAACAAATATTTAATATTAATACATTAATCATGTATTTAATATTTATACACTAAACATGTATTTAATATCAATACAAAAACATGTATTTAATTTTAATAAACTAAACATGTATTTAATATTAATACACTAAACATGTATTTAATATTCATACACTAAACATGTATTTAATATTAATACACTAAACATGTATTTAATATTAATACAAAAACATGTATTTAATTTTAATAAACTAAACATATATTTAATATTAATACAAAAACATGTATTTAATTTTAATAAAGTAAACACATATTTAATATTAATACACTAAACATGTATTTAATATTCATACACTAAACATGTGTTTAATATTTATACACTAAACATGTATTTAATATTAATACACTAAATATTTATTTATTATTCATCCACTAAACCTGTATTTAATATTTATACACTAAACATGTATTTAATATTAATACAAAAACATGTATTTAATTTTAATAAACTGAATATATATTTAATATTAATACACTAAACATGTATTTAATATTTATACACTAAACATGTATTTAACATTCATACACTAAACATGTATTTAATATTAATACACTAAACATGTATTTAATATTAATACCCTAAACATGTGGTTATTATTCATACACTAAACATGTATTTAATATTTATACACTAAACATTTATTTAATATTAATACACTAAATATATATTTAATATTAATACACTAAACATGTATTTAATTTTAATACACTAAACATGTATTTAATAATTATACACTAAAATGGAATTTAATAATAGACTAAACATGTATTTAATATTTTCACACTAAACTTGTATTTAATATTCATACACTAAACATGTATTTAATATCCATACACTAAACATGTAGTTATTATTCATACACTAAACATGTATTTAATATTAATACAAAAACATGTATTTAATTGTAATAAACTAAATATATATTTAATATTAATACACTAAACATGTATTTAATATTAATAAACTAAATATATATCTAATATTAATACACTAAACATGTATTTAATATTAATACACTAAACATGTATTTAATAATTATACACTAAAATGGAATTTAATAATAGACTAAACATGTATTTAATATTTTCACACTAAACTTGTATTTAATATTCATACACTAAACATGTATTTAATATTCATACACTAAACATGTAGTTATTATTCATACACTAAACATGTATTTGATATTAATACACTAAACATGTATTTAATATTAATACAAAAACATGTATTTAATTGTAATAAACTAAATATATATTTAATATTAATACACTAAACATGTATTTAATATTCATAAACTAAACATCTATCTAACATTTATACACTAAACATGTATTTAATATTCATACACTAAACATGTAGTTATTATTTATACACTAAACATGTATTTAATATTAATACACTAAACATGTATTTAATATTAATACACTAAACATGTATTTAATATTTATACAGTAAACATGTATTGAATATTCATACACTAAACATGTATTTAATATTCATACGCTAAACATGTATTTAATATTCATACACTAAACATGTATTTAATATTAATACACTAAACATGTATTTAATATTTATACACTAACCATGTATTTAATATTAATACAAAATTATGTATTTAATTTTAATAAACTAAACATATATTTAATATTATTACACTAAACATGTATTTAATATTTATACACTGAACATGTATTTAATATTCATACACTAAACATTTAGTTATTATTTATACACTAAACATGTATTTAATATTAATACACTAAACATGTATCTAATATTAATACATTAAACATGTATTAAATATTAATACACTAAACATTTATTTAATATTTATACACTAATCATTTTTTTAATATTAATACACTAATCATGTATTTAATATTTATACACTAAATATGTATTTAATATCCATACACTTAACATGTATTTAATATTCATACACTAAACATGTATTTAATATTCATACATTAAACATGTATTTAATATTTATACACTAAACATGTATTTAATATTCATACATTAAAAATGTATTTAATATTCATACACTAAACATGTATTTAATATTCATACATTAAACATGTATTTAATATTTATACACTATACATGTATTTAATATTCGTACACGAAACATGTATTTAATATTTATACACTAAACATGTATTTAATATTCATACACTAAACATGTATTTAATATTTATACACTAAACATGTATTTAATATTAATACAAAAACATGTATTTAATTTTAATAAACTAAACATGTATTTAATATTAATACACTAAACATGTATTTAATATTCATACACTAAACATGTATTTAATATTAATACACTAAACATGTATTTAATATTAATACAAAAACATGTATTTAATTTTAATAAACTAAACATATATTTAATATTAATACAAAAACATGTATTTAATTTTAATAAAGTAAACACATATTTAATATTAATACACTAAACATGTATTTAATATTCATACACTAAACATGTATTTAATATTTATACACTAAACATGTATTTAATATTAATACACTAAATATTTATTTATTATTCATCCACTAAACCTGTATTTAATATTTATACACTAAACATGTATTTAATATTAATACAAAAACATGTATTTAAGTTTAATAAACTAAACATATATTTAATATTAATACACTAAACATGTATTTAATATTTATACACAAACATGTATTTAATATTCATACACTAAACATGTATCTAATATTCATACACTAAATATGTATTTAATATTCATACACTAAACATGTATTTAATATTAATACACTGAACATGTATTTAATAATCATATACCAAACATATATGTAATTATATACTAATCATATATTTAATATTCATACAGTAAACATGTATTTATTATCCTCTAAATAAGGCACACTTGGAAATAATGAATTTCTTTATGTGTGCAGTTGCGGCAGAAGTCCACAGGAGGGCGCACGTTCCCTCTTAATATGCCCGGTCCTCTCCGTCTCTCTCTCTCTCTTTTTCCTTTTTTTTGGTTTCTTTTATTTATTTTTTTACATAAGTTTGGTTTCTCATACACTTATATTTATACACTAAACATGTATTTAATGTATTTAAACTTTAACCTTAGTCCTAACATAAATAATAAATATAAATCGTTTGAGGTGCTTACTATGAGGTCTGTCACACCGCTGCCTCTACACCTGGCTGTTATCTACCGCCCCCCAGGGCCCTATTCGGACTTTATCAATGAATTCTCAGAGTTTGTTGCTGATCTAGTGACACACGCCGATAATATAATCATAATGGGGGACTTTAATATCCATATGAATACCCCATCGGACCCACCGTGCGTAGCGCTCCAGACTGTAATTGATAGCTGTGGTCTCGCACAAATAATAAATGAACCCACGCATCGCAACGGTAATACGATAGACCTAGTGCTTGTCAGGGACATCACCGTTTCCAAAGTTACGATACTCCCGTATACTAAAGTATTGTCCGATCATTACCTTATAAAATTCGAGGTTCGGACGCATGTTCGTCAAACTAATAATAATAATAACTGCTATAGCAGCCGCAACATTAATGCTGCCACAACGACAACTCTTGCTGACCTACTGCCCTCGGTAATGGCACCATTCCCAAAGTATGTGGGCTCTATTGATAACCTCACTAACAACTTTAACGCTGCCCTGCGCGAAACCATTGATAACATAGCACCGCTAAAGTTAAAAAAGGCTCCAAAAAAGCGCACCCCGTGGTTTACAGAAGAAACTAGAGCTCAGAAATTATTATGTAGAAAGCTGGAACGCAAATGGCGCACGACTAAACTTGAGGTGCACCATCAAGCATGGAGTGATGGTTTAATAACTTATAAACGCATGCTTACCTTAGCTAAAGCTAAATATTACTCAAATCTCATCCACCGTAATAAAAACGATCCTAAATTTTTGTTTAGTACGGTAGCATCGCTAACCCAACAAGGGACTCCTTCCAGTAGCTCAGCCCACTCAGCTGATGACTTTTATGCAATTCTTTAGTAAGAAAATTGAAGTCATTAGAAAGGAGATTAAAGACAATGCGTCCCAGCTACAACGGGGTTCTATTAACACTGACACGATTGTATATACGGCGGATACTGCCCTCCAAAATAGTTTCTCTCGTTTTGAGGAAATAACATTAGAGGAATTGTTACAACGTGTAAATGGAATAAAACAGACAACATGTTTACTTGACCCTCTTCCTGGGAAACTGATCAAGGAGCTCTTTGTATTATTAGGTCCATCAGTGCTAAATATTATAAACGTATCACTTTCCTCGGGCACTGTTCCCCTAGCATTCAAAAAAGCGGTTATTCATCCTCTTCTTAAAAGACCTAACCTCGATCCTGACCTCATGGTAAACTACCGACCGGTGTCTCACCTTCCCTTTATTTCAAAAATCCTCGAAAAAATTGTTGCGGAGCAGTTAAATGAACACTTAGCGTCTAACAATCTATGTGAAACCTTTCAATCCGGTTTCAGGGCAAATCACTCCACGGAGACAGCCCTCGCAAAAATGACTAATGATCTATTGCTAACGATGGATTCTGATGCGTCATCTATGTTGCTGCTCCTCGATCTTAGCGCTGCTTTCGATACCGTCGATCATAATATTTTATTAGAACGTATCAAAACACGAATTGGTATGTCAGACTTAGCCCTGTCTTGGTTTAACTCTTATCTTACTGATAGGATGCAGTGTGTCTCCCATAACAATGTGACCTCGGACTACGTTAAGGTAACGTGTGGAGTTCCCCAGGGTTCGGTCCTTGGCCCTGCACTCTTCAGCATCTACATGCTGCCGCTAGGTGACATCATACGCAAATACGGTATTAGCTTTCACTGTTATGCTGATGACACCCAACTCTACATGCCCCTAAAGCTGACCAACACGCCGGATTGTAGTCAGTTGGAGGCGTGTCTTAATGAAATTAAACAATGGATGTCCGCTAACTTTTTGCAACTCAACGCCAAAAAAACGGAAATGCTGATTATCGGTCCTGCTAGACACCGAACTCTATTTAATAATACAACTCTAACATTTGACAACCAAACAATTAAACAAGGCGACACGGTAAAGAATCTGGGTATTATCTTCGACCCAACTCTCTCCTTTGAGGCACACATTAAAAGCGTTACTAAAACGGCCTTCTTTCATCTCCGTAATATCGCTAAAATTCGCTCCATTCTGTCCACTAAAGACGCTGAGATCATTATCCATGCGTTTGTTACGTCTCGCCTCGACTACTGTAACGTATTATTTTCGGGTCTCCCCATGTCTAGCATTAAAAGATTACAGTTGGTACAAAATGCGGCTGCTAGACTTTTAACAAGAACAAGAATGTTTGATCACATTACGCCTGTACTGGCTCACCTGCACTGGCTTCCTGTGCACTTAAGATGCGACTTTAAGGTTTTACTACTTACGTATAAAATACTACACGGTCTAGCTCCATCCTATCTTGCCGATTGTATTGTACCATATGTCCCGGCAAGAAATCTGCGTTCAAAGGACTCCGGCTTGTTAGTGATTCCCAAAGCCCCAAAAAAGTCTGCGGGCTATAGAGCGTTTTCCGTTCGGGCTCCAGTACTCTGGAATGCCCTCCCGGTAACAGTTCGAGATGCCACCTCAGTAGAAGCATTTAAGTCTCACCTTAAAACTCATTTGTATACTCTAGCCTTTAAATAGACTCCCTTTTTAGACCAGTTGATCTGCCGTTTCTTTTCTTTTTCTTCTATGTCCCACTCTCCCTTGTGGAGATGCGATGCTGATCCGCCTCCGCTTGGGATGGTTTCCTGCTGGTTCCGCTGTGAACGGGACTCTCGCTGCTGTGTTGGATCCGCTTTGGACTGGACTCTCGCGACTGTGTTGGATCCATTGTGGATTGAACTTTCACAGTATCATGTTAGACCCGCTCGACATCCATTGCTTTCCTCCTCTCTAAGGTTCTCATAGTCATCATTGTCACCGACGTCCCACTGGGTCATTATTGTCCCCGATGTCCCACTGGGTGTGAGTTTTCCTTGCCCTTGTGTGGGCCTGCCGGGGATGTTGTGGTGGTTTAGGGACGGCGTGGCGCAGTGGGAGAGTGGCCGTGTGCAACCCGAGGGTCACTGGTTCAAATCCCACCTAGAACCAACCTCGTCACGTCCGTTGTGTCCTGAGCAAGACACTTCACCCTTGCTCCTGATGGGTGCTAGTTGGCGCCTTGCATGGCAGCTCCCTCCATCAGTGTGTGAATGTGTGTGTGAATGGGTAAATGTGGAAGTAGTGTCAAAGCGCTTTGAGTACCTTGAAGGTAGAAAAGCGCTATACAAGTACAACCCATTTGTGCAGCCCTTTGGGGCACTAGTGATTTGGGGCTATATAAGTAAACATTGATTGATTGATTGATTAATATTAATACACTAAACATGTATTTAATATTTATACACTAAACATGTATTTAATATTAATACAAAAACATGTATTTAATTTTAATACACTAAACATATATTTAATATTAATACACTAAACATGTATTTAACATTCATACACTAAACATGTATTAAACATTTATACACTAAACATGTTTTTAATATTAATACAAAAACATGTATTTAATTTTAATACACTAAACATATATTTAATATTAATACACTAAACATGTATTTAATATTAATACAAAAACATGTATTTAATTTTAATAAACTAAACAAATATTTAATATTAATACACTAAACATGTATTAAATATTCATACACTAAACATGTATTTAATTTTCATTTAATAAACATGTAGTTATAATTCTTTGACTTAATATGTATTTAATAGTAATACAAAAACATGTATTTAATTTTAATAAACTAAACATATATTTAATATTAATACACTAAACATGTATTTAATATTGTTACACTAAACGTGTATTTACTATTTACACACTAAAAGTGTATTTAATATTAATACACTAAACATGTATTTAATATTAATACACTAAAGATGTATTTAATATTTATACACTAAACATGTATTTAATATTCATAAACTAAACATGTATTTAATATTAATACACTAAAAATGTATTTAATATTAATACAAAACTGTATTTAATTTTAATAAACTAAATATATATTTAATATTAATACACTAAACATGTATTTAATATTCATAAACTAAACATGTATTTAACATTTATACACTAAACATGTATTTAATATTTATACACTAAACCTGTAGTTATTATTCATACACTAAACATGTATTTAATATTAATACACTAAACCTGTATTTAATATTTATACACTAAACATGTATTTAATATTTATACACTAAACATGTATTTAATATTAATACACTAAACATGTATTTAATATTGTTACACTAAACGTGTGTTTACTATTTACACACTAAAAGTGTAATTAATATTAATACACTAAACATGTATTTAATATTAATACACCAAAGATGTATTTAATATTTATACACTAAACATGTATTTAATATTCATAAACTAAACATGTATTTAATATTTATACACTAAACATGTATTTAATATTCATAAACTAAACATGTATTTAATATTCATACACTAAACATGTATTTAATGTTAATACAAAAACATGTATTTAAGTTTAATAAACTAAACATATATTTAATATTAATACACTAAACATGTATTTAATATTTATACACAAACAAGTATTTCATATTCATACACTAAACATGTATTTAATATTCATACACTAAACATGTATTTAATATTCATACATTAAACATGTATTTAATATTTATACACTAAACATGTATTTAATATTCATACACTAAACATGTATTTAATATTCATACACTAAACATGTATTTAATATTAATACACTGAACATGTATTTAATAATCATATACTAAACATATATGTAATTATACACTAATCATATATTTAATATTCATACAGTAAACATGTATTTATTATCCTCTAAATAAGGCACACTTGGAAATAATGAATTTCTTTATGTGTGCAGTTGCGGCAGAAGTCCACAGGAGGGCGCATGTTCCCTCTTAATATGCCCGGTCCTCTCCGTCTCTCTCTCTCTCGTTTTCCTTTTTTTTTGTTTCTTTTATTTTTTTTTTACATAAGTTTGGTTTCTCATACACTTATATTTATACACTAAACATGTATTTAATATTAATACACTAAACATGTATTTAATATTTATACACTAAACATGTATTTAATATTTATACACTAAACATGTATTTAATATTAATACAAAAACATGTATTTAATTTTAATAAACTAAACATATATTTAATATTAATACACTAAACATGTATTTAATATTCATACACTAAACATGTATTTAATATTAATACACTAAACATGTATTTAATATTAATACAAAAACATGTATTTAATTGTAATAAACTAAACATATATTTAATATTAATACACTAAACATGTATTTAATAGTTTTACACTAAACGTGTATTTAATATTTATACACTAAAAGTGTATTTAATATTAATGCACTAAACATGTATTTAATATTCATACACTAAACATGTATTTAATATTAATACACTAAACATGTATTTAACATTTATACACTAAACATGTAGTTAATATTCATACACTAAACATGTATTTAATATTAATACACTAAACATGTATTTAATATTTATACACTAAACCTGTAGTTATTATTCATACACTAAACATGTATTTAATATTAATACACTAAACCTGTATTTAATATTAATACACTAAACATGTATTTAATATTAATACACTAAACATGTATTTAATAATTATACACTAAAATGGAATTTAATAATAGACAAAACATGTATTTAATATTTTCACACTAAACTTGTATTTAATATTCATACACTAAACATGTATTTAATATTCATACACTAAACATGTAGTTATTATTTATACACTAAACATGTATTTAATATTAATACACTAAACATGTATTTAATATTAATACACTAAACATGTATTTAATATTTATACAGTAAACATGTATTGAATATTCATACACTAAACATGTATTTAATATTCATACGCTAAACATGTATTTAATATTCATACACTAAACATGTATTTAATATTAATACACTAAACATGTATTTAATATTTATACACTAACCATGTATTTAATATTAATACAAAATTATGTATTTAATTTTAATAAACTAAACATATATTTAATATTATTACACTAAACATGTATTTAATATTTATACACTGAACATGTATTTAATATTCATACACTAAACATTTAGTTATTATTTATACACTAAACATGTATTTAATATTAATACACTAAACATGTATCTAATATTAATACATTAAACATGTATTTAATATTTATACACTAAACATTTATTTAATATTTATACACTAATCATTTTTTTAATATTAATACACTAATCATGTATTTAATATTTATACACTAAATATGTATTTAATATCCATACACTTAACATGTATTTAATATTCATACACTAAACATGTATTTAATATTTATACACTAAACATGTATTTAATATTCATACACTAAACATGTATTTAATATTTATACACTAAACATGTATTTAATATTAATACACTAAACATGTATTTAATATTGTTACACTAAACGTGTGTTTACTATTTACACACTAAAAGTGTAATTAATATTAATACACTAAACATGTATTTAATATTAATACACTAAAGATGTATTTAATATTTATACACTAAACATGTATTTAATATTCATAAACTAAACATGTATTTAATATTTATACACTAAACATGTATTTAATATTCATAAACTAAACATGTATTTAATATTCATACACTAAACATGTATTTAATGTTAATACAAAAACATGTATTCAAGTTTAATAAACTAAACATATATTTAATATTAATACACTAAACATGTATTTAATATTTATACACAAACAAGTATTTCATATTCATACACTAAACATGTATTTAATATTCATACACTAAACATGTATTTAATATTCATACATTAAACATGTATTTAATATTTATACACTAAACATGTATTTAATATTCATACACTAAACATGTATTTAATATTCATACACTAAACATGTATTTAATATTAATACACTGAACATGTATTTAATAATCATATACTAAACATATATGTAATTATACACTAATCATATATTTAATATTCATACAGTAAACATGTATTTATTATCCTCTAAATAAGGCACACTTGGAAATAATGAATTTCTTTATGTGTGCAGTTGCGGCAGAAGTCCACAGGAGGGCGCATGTTCCCTCTTAATATGCCCGGTCCTCTCCGTCTCTCTCTCTCTCGTTTTCCTTTTTTTTTGTTTCTTTTATTTTTTTTTTACATAAGTTTGGTTTCTCATACACTTATATTTATACACTAAACATGTATTTAATATTAATACACTAAACATGTATTTAATATTTATACACTAAACATGTATTTAATATTTATACACTAAACATGTATTTAATATTAATACAAAAACATGTATTTAATTTTAATAAACTAAACATATATTTAATATTAATACACTAAACATGTATTTAATATTCATACACTAAACATGTATTTAATATTAATACACTAAACATGTATTTAATATTAATACAAAAACATGTATTTAATTGTAATAAACTAAACATATATTTAATATTAATACACTAAACATGTATTTAATAGTTTTACACTAAACGTGTATTTAATATTTATACACTAAAAGTGTATTTAATATTAATGCACTAAACATGTATTTAATATTAATACACTAAACATGTATTTAATATTTATACACTAAACATGTATTTAATATTCATACACTAAACATGTATTTAATATTAATACACTAAACATGTATTTAACATTTATACACTAAACATGTAGTTAATATTCATACACTAAACATGTATTTAATATTAATACACTAAACATGTATTTAATATTTATACACTAAACCTGTAGTTATTATTCATACACTAAACATGTATTTAATATTAATACACTAAACCTGTATTTAATATTAATACACTAAACATGTATTTAATATTAATACACTAAACATGTATTTAATAATTATACACTAAAATGGAATTTAATAATAGACAAAACATGTATTTAATATTTTCACACTAAACTTGTATTTAATATTCATACACTAAACATGTATTTAATATTCATACACTAAACATGTAGTTATTATTTATACACTAAACATGTATTTAATATTAATACACTAAACATGTATTTAATATTAATACACTAAACATGTATTTAATATTTATACAGTAAACATGTATTGAATATTCATACACTAAACATGTATTTAATATTCATACGCTAAACATGTATTTAATATTCATACACTAAACATGTATTTAATATTAATACACTAAACATGTATTTAATATTTATACACTAACCATGTATTTAATATTAATACAAAATTATGTATTTAATTTTAATAAACTAAACATATATTTAATATTATTACACTAAACATGTATTTAATATTTATACACTGAACATGTATTTAATATTCATACACTAAACATTTAGTTATTATTTATACACTAAACATGTATTTAATATTAATACACTAAACATGTATCTAATATTAATACATTAAACATGTATTTAATATTAATACACTAAACATTTATTTAATATTTATACACTAATCATTTTTTTAATATTAATACACTAATCATGTATTTAATATTTATACACTAAATATGTATTTAATATCCATACACTTAACATGTATTTAATATTCATACACTAAACATGTATTTAATATTCATACATTAAACATGTATTTAATATTTATACACTAAACATGTATTTAATATTCATACATTAAAAATGTATTTAATATTCATACACTAAACATGTATTTAATATTCATACATTAAACATGTATTTAATATTTATACACTATACATGTATTTAATATTTATACACTAAACATGTATTTAATATTTATACACTAAACATGTATTTAATATTAATACAAAAACATGTATTTAATTTTAATAAACTAAACATGTATTTAATATTAATACACTAAACATGTATTTAATATTCATACACTAAACATGTATTTAATATTAATACAAAAACATGTATTTAATTTTAATAAAGTAAACACATATTTAATATTAATACACTAAACATGTATTTGATATTTATACACTAAACATGTATTTAATTTTTATACACTAAACATGTATTTAATATTAATACACTAAATATTTATTTATTATTTATCCACTAAACATGTATTTAATATTCATAAACTAAACATGTATTTAATATTCATACACTAAACGTGTATTTAATATTCATACACTAAACATCTATTTAATATTAATACAAAAACATGTATTTAAGTTTAATAAACTAACATATGTTTAATATTAATACACTAAACATGTATTTAATATTTATACACCAAACATGTATTTAATATTCATACACTAAACATGTATTTAATATTTATACACTAAACATGTATTTAATATTCATACACTAAACATGTATTTAATATTTATACACTAAACATGTATTTAATATTCATACACGAAACATGTATTTAATATTTATACATTAAACATGTATTTAATATTTATACATTAAACATGTATTTAATATTCATACAGTAAACATGTATTTAATATTTATACACTAAACATGTATTTAATATTCATACACTAAACATGTATTTAATATTAATACACTAAACCTGTATTTAATATTAATACACTAAACATGTATTTAATATTAATACACTAAACATGTATTTAATAATTATACACTAAAATGGAATTTAATAATAGACAAAACATGTATTTAATATTTTCACACTAAACTTGTATTTAATATTCATACACTAAACATGTATTTAATATTCATACACTAAACATGTAGTTATTATTTATACACTAAACATGTATTTAATATTAATACACTAAACATGTATTTAATATTAATACACTAAACATGTATTTAATATTTATACAGTAAACATGTATTGAATATTCATACACTAAACATGTATTTAATATTCATACGCTAAACATGTATTTAATATTCATACACTAAACATGTATTTAATATTAATACACTAAACATGTATTTAATATTTATACACTAACCATGTATTTAATATTAATACAAAATTATGTATTTAATTTTAATAAACTAAACATATATTTAATATTATTACACTAAACATGTATTTAATATTTATACACTGAACATGTATTTAATATTCATACACTAAACATTTAGTTATTATTTATACACTAAATATGTATTTAATATTAATACACTAAACATGTATCTAATATTAATACATTAAACATGTATTTAATATTAATACACTAAACATTTATTTAATATTTATACACTAATCATTTTTTTAATATTAATACACTAATCATGTATTTAATATTTATACACTAAATATGTATTTAATATCCATACACTTAACATGTATTTAATATTCATACACTAAACATGTATTTAATATTCATACATTAAACATGTATTTAATATTTATACACTAAACATGTATTTAATATTCATACATTAAAAATGTATTTAATATTCATACACTAAACATGTATTTAATATTCATACATTAAACATGTATTTAATATTTATACACTATACATGTATTTAATATTTATACACTAAACATGTATTTAATATTTATACACTAAACATGTATTTAATATTAATACAAAAACATGTATTTAATTTTAATAAACTAAACATGTATTTAATATTAATACACTAAACATGTATTTAATATTCATACACTAAACATGTATTTAATATTAATACAAAAACATGTATTTAATTTTAATAAAGTAAACACATATTTAATATTAATACACTAAACATGTATTTGATATTTATACACTAAACATGTATTTAATTTTTATACACTAAACATGTATTTAATATTAATACACTAAATATTTATTTATTATTTATCCACTAAACATGTATTTAATATTCATAAACTAAACATGTATTTAATATTCATACACTAAACGTGTATTTAATATTCATACACTAAACATCTATTTAATATTAATACAAAAACATGTATTTAAGTTTAATAAACTAACATATGTTTAATATTAATACACTAAACATGTATTTAATATTTATACACCAAACATGTATTTAATATTCATACACTAAACATGTATTTAATATTTATACACTAAACATGTATTTAATATTCATACACTAAACATGTATTTAATATTTATACACTAAACATGTATTTAATATTTATACACCAAACATGTATTTAATATTCATACACTAAACATGTATTTAATATTAATACACTAAACATGTATTTAATATTCATACACTAAACATGTATTTAATATTAATACACTAAACATGTATTTAATATTAATACAAAAACATGTATTTAATTGTAATAAACTAAACATATATTTAATATTAATACACTAAACATGTATTTAATATTTATACACCAAACATGTATTTAATATTCATACACTAAACATGTATTTAATATTTATACACTAAACATGTATTTAATATTCATACACTAAACATGTATTTAATATTTATACACTAAACATGTATTTAATATTAATACAAAAACATGTATTTAATTGTAATAAACTAAACATATATTTAATATTAATACACTAAACATGTATTTAATAGTTTTACACTAAACGTGTATTTAATATTTATACACTAAAAGTGTATTTAATATTAATGCACTAAACATGTATTTAATATTAATACACTAAACATGTATTTAATATTTATACACTAAACATGTATTTAATATTTATACACCAAACATGTATTTAATATTCATACACTAAACATGTATTTAATATTAATACACTAAACATGTATTTAATATTCATACACTAAACATGTATTTAATATTAATACACTAAACATGTATTTAATATTAATACAAAAACATGTATTTAATTGTAATAAACTAAACATATATTTAATATTAATACACTAAACATGTATTTAATAGTTTTACACTAAACGTGTATTTAATATTTATACACTAAAAGTGTATTTAATATTAATGCACTAAACATGTATTTAATATTAATACACTAAACATGTATTTAATATTTATACACTAAACATGTATTTAATATTCATACACTAAACATGTATTTAATATTAATACACTAAACATGTATTTAACATTTATACACTAAACATGTAGTTAATATTCATACACTAAACATGTATTTAATATTAATACACTAAACATGTATTTAATATTTATACACTAAACCTGTAGTTATTATTCATACACTAAACATGTATTTAATATTAATACACTAAACCTGTATTTGATATTAATACACTAAACATGTATTTAATATTAATACACTAAACATGTATTTAATAATTATACACTAAAATGGAATTTAATAATAGACAAAACATGTATTTAATATTTTCACACTAAACTTGTATTTAATATTCATACACTAAACATGTATTTAATATTCATACACTAAACATGTAGTTATTATTTATACACTAAACATGTATTTAATATTAATACACTAAACATGTATTTAATATTAATACACTAAACATGTATTTAATATTTATACAGTAAACATGTATTGAATATTCATACACTAAACATGTATTTAATATTCATACGCTAAACATGTATTTAATATTCATACACTAAACATGTATTTAATATTAATACACTAAACATGTATTTAATATTTATACACTAACCATGTATTTAATATTAATACAAAATTATGTATTTAATTTTAATAAACTAAACATATATTTAATATTATTACACTAAACATGTATTTAATATTTATACACTGAACATGTATTTAATATTCATACACTAAACATTTAGTTATTATTTATACACTAAACATGTATTTAATATTAATACACTAAACATGTATCTAATATTAATACATTAAACATGTATTTAATATTAATACACTAAACATTTATTTAATATTTATACACTAATCATTTTTTTAATATTAATACACTAATCATGTATTTAATATTTATACACTAAATATGTATTTAATATCCATACACTTAACATGTATTTAATATTCATACACTAAACATGTATTTAATATTCATACATTAAACATGTATTTAATATTTATACACTAAACATGTATTTAATATTCATACATTAAAAATGTATTTAATATTCATACACTAAACATGTATTTAATATTCATACATTAAACATGTATTTAATATTTATACACTATACATGTATTTAATATTTATACACTAAACATGTATTTAATATTTATACACTAAACATGTATTTAATATTAATACAAAAACATGTATTTAATTTTAATAAACTAAACATGTATTTAATATTAATACACTAAACATGTATTTAATATTCATACACTAAACATGTATTTAATATTAATACAAAAACATGTATTTAATTTTAATAAAGTAAACACATATTTAATATTAATACACTAAACATGTATTTGATATTTATACACTAAACATGTATTTAATTTTTATACACTAAACATGTATTTAATATTAATACACTAAATATTTATTTATTATTTATCCACTAAACATGTATTTAATATTCATAAACTAAACATGTATTTAATATTCATACACTAAACGTGTATTTAATATTCATACACTAAACATCTATTTAATATTAATACAAAAACATGTATTTAAGTTTAATAAACTAACATATGTTTAATATTAATACACTAAACATGTATTTAATATTTATACACCAAACATGTATTTAATATTCATACACTAAACATGTATTTAATATTTATACACTAACCATGTATTTAATATTAATACAAAATTATGTATTTAATTTTAATAAACTAAACATATATTTAATATTATTACACTAAACATGTATTTAATATTTATACACTGAACATGTATTTAATATTCATACACTAAACATTTAGTTATTATTTATACACTAAACATGTATTTAATATTAATACACTAAACATGTATCTAATATTAATACATTAAACATGTATTTAATATTAATACACTAAACATTTATTTAATATTTATACACTAATCATTTTTTTAATATTAATACACTAATCATGTATTTAATATTTATACACTAAATATGTATTTAATATCCATACACTTAACATGTATTTAATATTCATACACTAAACATGTATTTAATATTTATACACTAAACATGTATTTAATATTCATACACTAAACATGTATTTAATATTTATACACTAAACATGTATTTAATATTAATACACTAAACATGTATTTAATATTGTTACACTAAACGTGTGTTTACTATTTACACACTAAAAGTGTAATTAATATTAATACACTAAACATGTATTTAATATTAATACACTAAAGATGTATTTAATATTTATACACTAAACATGTATTTAATATTCATAAACTAAACATGTATTTAATATTTATACACTAAACATGTATTTAATATTCATAAACTAAACATGTATTTAATATTCATACACTAAACATGTATTTAATGTTAATACAAAAACATGTATTTAAGTTTAATAAACTAAACATATATTTAATATTAATACACTAAACATGTATTTAATATTTATACACAAACAAGTATTTCATATTCATACACTAAACATGTATTTAATATTCATACACTAAACATGTATTTAATATTCATACATTAAACATGTATTTAATATTTATACACTAAACATGTATTTAATATTCATACACTAAACATGTATTTAATATTCATACACTAAACATGTATTTAATATTAATACACTGAACATGTATTTAATAATCATATACTAAACATATATGTAATCATACACTAATCATATATTTAATATTCATACAGTAAACATGTATTTATTATCCTCTAAATAAGGCACACTTGGAAATAATGAATTTCTTTATGTGTGCAGTTGCGGCAGAAGTCCACAGGAGGGCGCATGTTCCCTCTTAATATGCCCGGTCCTCTCCGTCTCTCTCTCTCTCGTTTTCCTTTTTTTTGTTTCTTTTATTTTTTTTTTACATAAGTTTGGTTTCTCATACACTTATATTTATACACTAAACATGTATTTAATATTAATACACTAAACATGTATTTAATATTTATACACTAAACATGTATTTAATATTTATACACTAAACATGTATTTAATATTAATACAAAAACATGTATTTAATTTTAATAAACTAAACATATATTTAATATTAATACACTAAACATGTATTTAATATTCATACACTAAACATGTATTTAATATTAATACACTAAACATGTATTTAATATTAATACAAAAACATGTATTTAATTGTAATAAACTAAACATATATTTAATATTAATACACTAAACATGTATTTAATAGTTTTACACTAAACGTGTATTTAATATTTATACACTAAAAGTGTATTTAATATTAATGCACTAAACATGTATTTAATATTAATACACTAAACATGTATTTAATATTTATACACTAAACATGTATTTAATATTCATACACTAAACATGTATTTAATATTAATACACTAAACATGTATTTAACATTTATACACTAAACATGTAGTTAATATTCATACACTAAACATGTATTTAATATTAATACACTAAACATGTATTTAATATTTATACACTAAACCTGTAGTTATTATTCATACACTAAACATGTATTTAATATTAATACACTAAACCTGTATTTAATATTAATACACTAAACATGTATTTAATATTAATACACTAAACATGTATTTAATAATTATACACTAAAATGGAATTTAATAATAGACAAAACATGTATTTAATATTTTCACACTAAACTTGTATTTAATATTCATACACTAAACATGTATTTAATATTCATACACTAAACATGTAGTTATTATTCATACACTAAACATGTATTTAATATTAATACACTAAACATGTATTTAATATTTATACACTAAACATGTAGTTATTATTCATACACTAAACATGTATTTAATATTAATACACTAAACATGTATTTAATATTTATAAACTAAACATGTATTTAATATTTATACACTAAACATGTATTTAATATTAATACAAAAACATGTATTTAATTTTAATGAACTAAATATAAATTTAATATTAATACACTAAACATGTATTTAATATTCATACACTAAACATGTAGGTATTATTCATACACTAAACATGTATTTAATATTAATACACTAAACCTGTATTTAATATTTATACACTAAACATGTATTTAATATTAAAACACTAAACATGTATTTAATATTTATACACTAAACATGTATTTAATATTCATACACTAAATATGTATTTATTATATATCCACTAAACTTGTATTTAATATTCATAAACTAAACATGTATTTAATATTCATACACTAAACGTGTATTTAATATTCATACACTAAACATGTATTTAATATTAATACAAAAACATGTATTTAAGTTTAATAAACTAAACATATATTTAATATTAATACACTAAAGATCTATTTAATATGTATACAGGAAACATGTATTGAATATTCATACACTAAACATGTATTTAATATTCATACACTAAACATGTATTTAATATTCATACACTAAACTTGTATTTAATATTCATACACTAAACATGTATTTAATATTAATACACTAAACATGTATTTAATATCTATACACTAAACATGTATTTAATATTAATACAAAAACATGTATTTAATTTTAATAAACTAAACATATATTTAATATTTATACACTAAACATATATTTAACATTTATACACTAAACATGAATTTAATATTAATACACTAAACATATATTTGAGATTTATACACTTAACAAGTATTTAATATTAATACAAAAACATGTATTTAATTTTAATAAACTAAACATATATTTAATATTATTACACTAAACATGTATGTAATATTTATACACTAAACATGTATTCAATATTCATACACTAAACATTTAGTTATTATTTATACACTAAACATGTATTTAATATTAATATACTAAACATGTATTTAATATTAATACACTAAACATGTATATAATATTAATACACTAAACATGTATTTAATATTTATACACTAATCATCTATTTAATACTAATACTCTAATCATGTATTTAATATTTATACACTAAATATGTATTTAATATTTATACACTTAACATGTATTTAATATTTACACACGAAACATGTATTTAATATTTATACACTAAACATGCATTTAATATTCATACATTAAACATGTATTCAATATTCATACACTAAACATGTATTTAATATTCATACATTAAACATGTGTTTAATATTTATACACTAAACATGTATTTAATATTCACACACGAAACTTGTATTTAATATTTATACACTACATATGTATTTAATATTCATACATTAAACATGTATTTAATATTCATACACTAAACATGTATTTAATATTTATACACTAAACATGTATTTAATATTCATACACTAAACATGTACTTAATATTCATACACTAAACATGTATTTAATATTAATACACTGATTATGTATTTAATAATCATATACTAAACGTATATGTAATTATACACTAATTATATATTTAATTTTCATACACTAAACATGTATTTAATATTCATACACTAAACGTGTATTTAATATTAATACACTGAACATGTTATTTAATATTAATACACTAAACATGAATTTAATATTTATACACTAAACATGTATTTAATATTCATACACTAAAAATGTATTTAATATTAATACACTAAACATGTATTTGATATTTATACACTAAACATGTATTTAACATTTATACACTAAACATGTATTTAATATTCATACACTAAACATGTAGTTATTATTTATACACTAAACATGTGTTTAATATTAATACACTAAACCTGTAGTTATTATTCATACACTAAACATGAATTTAATATTAATACACTAAACCTGTATTTAATATTTATACACTAAACATGTATTTAATATTAATACAAAAACATGTATTTAATTTTAATAAAGTAAACACATATTTAATATAATACACTAAACATGTATTTAATATTTATACACTAAACATGTATTTAATATTCATACACTCAACATGTATTTAATATTAATACACTAAATATTTATTTATTATTTATCCACTAAACATGTATTTAATATTCATAAACTAAACATGTATTTAATATTCATACACTAAACGTGTATTTAATATTCATACACTAAACATGTATTTAATATTAATACAAAAACATGTATTTAAGTTTAATAAACTAAACATATATTTATAATTAATACACTAAACATGTATTTAATATTTATACACCAAACATGTATTTAATATTCATACACTAAACATGTATTTAATATTAATACACTGAACATGTATTTAATAATCATATACCAAACATATATGTAATTATATACTAATCATATATTTAATATTCATACAGTAAACATGTATTTATTATCCTCTAAATAAGGCACACTTGGAAATAATGAATTTCTTTATGTGTGCAGTTGCAGCAGAAGTCCACAGGAGGGCGCACGTTCCCTCTTAATAAGTCCGGTCCTCTCCGTCTCTCTCTCTCTCTTTTTCCTTTTTTTTGTTTCACTTATTTTTTTTTACATTCGTTTGGTTTCTCATACACTTATATTTATACACTAAACATGTATTTAATATTAATACACTAAACATGTATTTAATATTTATACACTAAACATGTATTTAATATTTATACACTAAACATGTGTTTAATATTAATACAAAAACATGTATTTAATTTTAATAAACTAAACATATATTTAATATTAATACACTAAACATGTATTTAATATTCATACACTAAACATGTATATAATATTCATACACTAAACATGTATTTAATATTCATACACTAAACATGTATTTAATATTAATACAAAAACATGTATTTAATTTTAATAAACTAAACATATATTTGATATTAATACAGTAAACATGTATTTAACATTTATACACTAAACATGTATATAATATTAATACACTAAACATGTATTTAATATTCATACACTAAACATGTATCTAATATTAATACAAACACATGTATTTAATTTTAATAAACTAAACATATATTTAATATTTATACACTAAACATGTTTTTAATATTAATACAATAAACATGTATTTAATAATTATACACTAAAAAGGAATTTAATAATAGACTAAACATGTATTTAATATTTTCACACTAAACTTGTATTTAATATTCATACACTAAACATGTAGTTATTATTCATACACTAAACATGTATTTAATATTAATACACTAAACATGTATTTAATATTTTTACACTAAACATGTATTTAGTATTCATACACTAAACATGTATTTAATATTAATACAAAAACATGTATTTAATTGTAATAAACTAAATGTATATTTAATATTAATACACTAAACATGTATTTAATATTATAAACTAAACATGTATTTAACATTTATACACTAAACATGTATTTAATATTCATACACTAAACATGTAGTTATTATTTATACACTAAACATGTATATAATATTAATACACTAAACATGTATTTAATATTTATACACTAAACATGTATTTAATATTAATACACTCAATATGTATTTATTATATATCCACTAAACATGTATTTAATATTCATAAACTAAACATGTATCTAATATTCATACACTAAACATGTATTTAATATTAATACAAAAACATGTATTTAAGTTTAATAAACTAAACATATATTTAATATTAATACACTAAACATGTATTTAATATTTATAAAGTAAACATGTATTGAATATTCATACACTAAACATGTATTTAATATTCATACACTAAACATGTATTTAATATTAATACACTAAACATGTATTTAACATTTATACACTAAACATGTAGTTAATATTTATACACTAAACATGTATTTAATATTAATACACTAAACATGTATTTAATATTTATACACTAAACCTGTAGTTATTATTCATACACTAAACATGTATTTAATATTAATACACTAAACCTGTATTTAATATTAATACACTAAACATCTATTTAATATTAATACACTAAACATGTATTTAATATTTATACACTGAACATGTATTTAATAGTTATACACTAATCATGTATTTAATATTCATACACTAAATATGTATTTAATATTCACACACTTAACATGTATTTAATATTTATATACGAAACATGTATTTAATATTTATACACTAAACATGTATTTAATATTCATACATTAAAAATGTATTTAATATTCATACACTACACATGAATTTAATATTCATACATTAAACATGTATTTAATATTTATACACTAAACATGTATTTAATATTCATACACTAAACATGTATTTAATATTTATACACTAAACACGTATTTAATATTCATACATTAAACATGTATTTAATATTCACACACTAAACATGTATTTAATATTTATACACTAAACATGTATTTAATATTAATACACTAAACATGTATTTAATATTTATACACTAAACATGTATTTAATATTCGTACACAAAACATGTATTTAATATTTTTACACTAAACATGTATTTAATATTCATACATTAAACATGTATTTAATATTCATACACTAAACATGTATTTAATATTAATACAGTAAACATGTATTTAATATTAATACACTAAAAATGTATTTAATATTAATACAAAAACATGTATTTAATTTTAATAAACTAAATATATATTTAATATTAATACACTAAACATGTATTTAATATTCATAAACTAAACATGTATTCAACATTTATACACTAAACATATATTTAATATTCATACACTAAACATGTATTTAATTTTTAATAAACTAAACATATATTTAATATTAATACACTAAACATGTATTTAATATTCATACACTAAACATGTATTTAATATTCATACACTAAACATGTAGTTATTATTCATACACTAAACATGTATTTAATATTAATACAGTAAACATGTATTAAATACTTATACACTAAACATGTATTTAATATGCATTCAATAAATATGTAGTTATTATTCTTACACTTATTATGTATTTAATATTAATACAAAAACATGTATTTAATTTTAATAAACTAAACATATATTTAATATTAATACACTAAACATGTATTTAATATTTATACACTAAACATGGAATTAATATTCATACACTAAACATGTAGTTATTATTTATAAACTAAACATGTATTTAATATTAATACAGTAAACATGTATTAAATATTTATACACTAAAAATGTATTTAATATTAATACAAAAACATGTATTTAATTTTAATAAACTAAATATATATTTAATATTAATACACTAAACATGTATTTAATATTTTTACACTAAACGTGTATTTAATATTCATACACTAAAAGTGTATTTAATATTCATACACTAAACATGTGTTTAATATTAATACACTAAATATGTATTTATTATTCATACACTAAACTTGTATTTAATATTTATACACTAAACATGTATTTAATATTAATACACTAAATATGTATTTATTATATATCCACTAAACATGTATTTAATATTCATAAACAAAATATATATTTAATATTAATACACCAAACATGTATTTAATATTAATACACTAAACATGTATTTAATATTTTACGCTAAACATGTATTTAATATTCATACACTAAACATGTATTTAATATTCATACACTAAACATGCATTTAATATTAATACAAAAACATGTATTTAATTGTAATAAACTAAATATATATTTAATATTAATACACTAAACATGTATTTAATATTCATAAACTAAACATGTATTTAACATTTATACACTAAACATGTATTTAATATTCATACACTAAACATGTAGTTATTATTTATACACTAAACATGTATTTAATATTAATACACTAAACATGTATTTAATATTAATACACTAAACATGTATTTAATATTTATACAGTAAACATGTATTGAATATTCATACACTAAACATGTATTTAACATTTATACACGAAACATGTATTTAATATTCATACACTAAACATGTATTTAATATTCATACATTAAACATGTATTTAATATTAATACACTAAACATGTATTTAATATTTATACACTAAACATGTATTTAATATTAATACAAAAACATGTATTTAATTTTAATAAACTAAACATATATTTGATATTATTACACTAAACATGTATTTAATATTTATACACTAAACATGTATTTAATATTAATACACTAAACATGTATTTAACATTTATACACTAAACATGTAGTTAATATTCATACACTAAACATGTATTTAATATTAATACACTAAACATGTATTTAATATTTATACACTAAACCTGTAGTTATTATTCATACACTAAACATGTATTTAATATTAATACACTAAACCTGTATTTAATATTAATACACTAAACATGTATTTAATATTAATACACTAAACATGTATTTAATAATTATACACTAAAATGGAATTTAATAATAGACAAAACATGTATTTAATATTTTCACACTAAACTTGTATTTAATATTCATACACTAAACATGTATTTAATATTCATACACTAAACATGTAGTTATTATTCATACACTAAACATGTATTTAATATTAATACACTAAACATGTATTTAATATTTATACACTAAACATGTAGTTATTATTCATACACTAAACATGTATTTAATATTAATACACTAAACATGTATTTAATATTATAAACTAAACATGTATTTAATATTTATACACTAAACATGTATTTAATATTAATACAAAAACATGTATTTAATTTTAATGAACTAAATATAAATTTAATATTAATACACTAAACATGTATTTAATATTCATAAACTAAACAATATTTATACACTAAACATGTATTTAATATTCATACACTAAACATGTAGTTATTATTCATACACTAAACATGTATTTAATATTAATACACTAAACCTGTATTTAATATTTATACACTAAACATGTATTTAATATTAAAACACTAAACATGTATTTAATATTTATACACTAAACATGTATTTAATATTTATACACTAAATATGTATTTATTATACATCCACTAAACTTGTATTTAATATTCATAAACTAAACATGTATTTAATATTCATACACTAAACGTGTATTTAATATTCATACACTAAACATGTATTTAATATTAATACAAAAACATGTATTTAAGTTTAATAAACTAAACATATATTTAATATTAATACACTAAAGATCTATTTAATATGTATACAGTAAACATGTATTGAATATTCATACACTAAACATGTATTTAATATTCATACACTAAACATGTATTTAATATTCATACACTAAACTTGTATTTAATATTCATACACTAAACATGTATTTAATATTAATACACTAAACATTTATTTAATATCTATACACTAAACATGTATTTAATATTAATACAAAAACATGTATTTAATTTTAATAAACTAAACATATATTTAATATTTATACACTAAACATATATTTAACATTTATACACTAAACATGAATTTAATATTAATACACTAAACATATATTTGAGATTTATACACTTAACAAGTATTTAATATTAATACAAAAACATGTATTTAATTTTAATAAACTAAACATATATTTAATATTATTACACTAAACATGTATGTAATATTTATACACTAAACATGTATTCAATATTCATACACTAAACATTTAGTTATTATTTATACACTAAACATGTATTTAATATTAATATACTAAACATGTATTTAATATTAATACACTAAACATGTATATAATATTAATACACTAAACATGTATTTAATATTTATACACTAATCATCTATTTAATACTAATACTCTAATCATGTATTTAATATTTATACACTAAATATGTATTTAATATTTATACACTTAACATGTATTTAATATTTACACACGAAACATGTATTTAATATTTATACACTAAACATGCATTTAATATTCATACATTAAACATGTATTCAATATTCATACACTAAACATGTATTTAATATTCATACATTAAACATGTGTTTAATATTTATACACTAAACATGTATTTAATATTCACACACGAAACTTGTATTTAATATTTATACACTACATATGTATTTAATATTCATACATTAAACATGTATTTAATATTCATACACTAAACATGTATTTAATATTCATACACTAAAAATGTATTTAATATTAATACACTAAACATGTATTTGATATTTATACACTAAACATGTATTTAACATTTATACACTAAACATGTATTTAATATTCATACACTAAACATGTAGTTATTATTTATACACTAAACATGTGTTTAATATTAATACACTAAACCTGTAGTTATTATTCATACACTAAACATGAATTTAATATTAATACACTAAACCTGTATTTAATATTTATACACTAAACATGTATTTAATATTAATACAAAAACATGTATTTAATTTTAATAAAGTAAACACATATTTAATATAATACACTAAACATGTATTTAATATTTATACACTAAACATGTATTTAATATTCATACACTCAACATGTATTTAATATTAATACACTAAATATTTATTTATTATTTATCCACTAAACATGTATTTAATATTCATAAACTAAACATGTATTTAATATTCATACACTAAACGTGTATTTAATATTCATACACTAAACATATATTTAATATTAATACAAAAACATGTATTTAAGTTTAATAAACTAAACATATATTTATAATTAATACACTAAACATGTATTTAATATTTATACACCAAACATGTATTTAATATTCATACACTAAACATGTATTTAATATTAATACACTGAACATGTATTTAATAATCATATACCAAACATATATGTAATTATATACTAATCATATATTTAATATTCATACAGTAAACATGTATTTATTATCCTCTAAATAAGGCACACTTGGAAATAATGAATTTCTTTATGTGTGCAGTTGCGGCACAAGTCCACAGGAGGGCGCACGTTCCCTCTTAATAAGTCCGGTCCTCTCCGTCTCTCTCTCTCTCTTTTTCCTTTTTTTTGTTTCACTTATTTTTTTTTACATTCGTTTGGTTTCTCATACACTTATATTTATACACTAAACATGTATTTAATATTAATACACTAAACATGTATTTAATATTTATACACTAAACATGTATTTAATATTTATACACTAAACATGTGTTTAATATTAATACAAAAACATGTATTTAATTTTAATAAACTAAACATATATTTAATATTAATACACTAAACATGTATTTAATATTCATACACTAAACATGTATATAATATTCATACACTAAACATGTATTTAATATTCATACACTAAACATGTATTTAATATTAATACAAAAACATGTATTTAATTTTAATAAACTAAACATATATTTGATATTAATACAGTAAACATGTATTTAACATTTATACACTAAACATGTATATAATATTAATACACTAAACATGTATTTAATATTCATACACTAAACATGTATCTAATATTAATACAAACACATGTATTTAATTTTAATAAACTAAACATATATTTAATATTTATACACTAAACATGTTTTTAATATTAATACAATAAACATGTATTTAATAATTATACACTAAAATGGAATTTAATAATAGACTAAACATGTATTTAATATTTTCACACTAAACTTGTATTTAATATTCATACACTAAACATGTATTTAATATTCATACACTAAACATGTAGTTATTATTCATACACTAAACATGTATTTAATATTAATACACTAAACATGTATTTAATATTTTTACACTAAACATGTATTTAATATTCATACACTAAACATGTATTTAATATTAATACAAAAACATGTATTTAATTGTAATAAACTAAATGTATATTTAATATTAATACACTAAACATGTATTTAATATTCATAAACTAAACATGTATTTAACATTTATACACTAAACATGTATTTAATATTCATACACTAAACATGTAGTTATTATTTATACACTAAACATGTATTTAATATTAATACACTAAACATGTATTTAATATTTATACACTAAACATGTATTTAATATTAATACACTCAATATGTATTTATTATATATCCACTAAACATGTATTTAATATTCATAAACTAAACATGTATTTAATATTCATACACTAAACGTGTATCTAATATTCATACACTAAACATGTATTTAATATTAATACAAAAACATGTATTTAAGTTTAATAAACTAAACATATATTTAATATTAATACACTAAACATGTATTTAATATTTATAAAGTAAACATGTATTGAATATTCATACACTAAACATGTATTTAATATTCATACACTAAACATGTATTTAATATTAATACACTAAACATGTATTTAACATTTATACACTAAACATGTAGTTAATATTTATACACTAAACATGTATTTAATATTAATACACTAAACATGTATTTAATATTTATACACTAAACCTGTAGTTATTATTCATACACTAAACATGTATTTAATATTAATACACTAAACCTGTATTTGATATTAATACACTAAACATCTATTTAATATTAATACACTAAACATGTATTTAATATTTATACACTGAACATGTATTTAATAGTTATACACTAATCATGTATTTAATATTCATACACTAAATATGTATTTAATATTCACACACTTACCATGTATTTAATATTTATATACGAAACATGTATTTAATATTTATACACTAAACATGTATTTAATATTCATACATTAAAAATGTATTTAATATTCATACACTACACATGAATTTAATATTCATACATTAAACATGTATTTAATATTTATACATTAAACATGTATTTAATATTCATACACTAAACATGTATTTAATACTTATACACTAAACACGTATTTAATATTCATACATTAAACATGTATTTAATATTCACACACTAAACATGTATTTAATATTTATACACTAAACATGTATTTAATATTAATACACTAAACATGTATTTAATATTTATACACTAAACATGTATTTAATATTCGTACACAAAACATGTATTTAATATTTTTACACTAAACATGTATTTAATATTCATACATTAAACATGTATTTAATATTCATACACTAAACATGTATTTAATATTTATACACTAAACATGTATTTAATATTCATACACTAAACATGTATTTAATATTCATACAAAAAACATGTATTTAATTTTAATAAACTAAACATATATTTAATATTAATACACTAAACATGTAGTTATTATTTATACACTAAACATGTAATTAATATTAATACAGTAAACATGTATTTAATATTAATACACTAAAAATGTATTTAATATTAATACAAAAACATGTATTTAATTTTAATAAACTAAATATATATTTAATATTAATACACTAAACATGTATTTAATATTCATAAACTAAACATGTATTCAACATTTATACACTAAACATGTATTTAATATTCATACACTAAACATGTATTTAATTTTTAATAAACTAAACATATATTTAATATTAATACACTAAACATGTATTTAATATTCATACACTAAACATGTATTTAATATTCATACACTAAACATGTAGTTATTATTCATACACTAAACATGTATTTAATATTAATACAGTAAACATGTATTAAATACTTATACACTAAACATGTATTTAATATGCATTCAATAAATATGTAGTTATTATTCTTACACTTATTATGTATTTAATATTAATACAAAAACATGTATTTAATTTTAATAAACTAAACATATATTTAATATTAATACACTAAACATGTATTTAATATTTATACACTAAACATGGAATTAATATTCATACACTAAACATGTAGTTATTATTTATAAACTAAACATGTATTTAATATTAATACAGTAAACATGTATTAAATATTTATACACTAAAAATGTATTTAATATTAATACAAAAACATGTATTTAATTTTAATAAACTAAATATATATTTAATATTAATACACTAAACATGTATTTAATATTTTTACACTAAACGTGTATTTAATATTCATACACTAAAAGTGTATTTAATATTCATACACTAAACATGTGTTTAATATTAATACACTAAATATGTATTTATTATTCATACACTAAACTTGTATTTAATATTTATACACTAAACATGTATTTAATATTAATACACTAAATATGTATTTATTATATATCCACTAAACATGTATTTAATATTCATAAACAAAATATATATTTAATATTAATACACCAAACATGTATTTAATATTAATACACTAAACATGTATTTAATATTTTACACTAAACATGTATTTAATATTCATACACTAAACATGTATTTAATATTCATACACTAAACATGCATTTAATATTAATACAAAAACATGTATTTAATTGTAATAAACTAAATATATATTTAATATTAATACACTAAACATGTATTTAATATTCATAAACTAAACATGTATTTAACATTTATACACTAAACATGTATTTAATATTCATACACTAAACATGTAGTTATTATTTATACACTAAACATGTATTTAATATTAATACACTAAACATGTATTTAATATTAATACACTAAACATGTATTTAATATTTATACAGTAAACATGTATTGAATATTCATACACTAAACATGTATTTAACATTTATACACGAAACATGTATTTAATATTCATACACTAAACATGTATTTAATATTCATACATTAAACATGTATTTAATATTAATACACTAAACATGTATTTAATATTTATACACTAAACATGTATTTAATATTAATACAAAAACATGTATTTAATTTTAATAAACTAAACATATATTTGATATTATTACACTAAACATGTATTTAATATTTATACACTGAACATGTATTTAATATTCATACACTAAACATTTAGTTATTATTTATACACTAAACATGTATTTAATATTAATACACTAAACATGTATTTAATATTAATACACTAAACACGTATTTAATATTAATACACTAAACATGTATTTAATATTTATACACTAATCATGTATTTAATATTAATACACTAATCATGTATTTAATATTCATACACTAAATATGTATTTAATATTTATACACTTAACATGTATTTAATATTTATACACTAAATATGTATTTAATATTCATACATTAAAAATGTATTTAATATTCATACACTAAACATGTATTTAATATTCATACATTAAACATGTATTTATTATTTATACACCAAACATGTATTTAATATTCGTACACGAAACATGTATTTAATATTTATACACTAAACATGTATTTAATATTCATACATTAAACATGTATTTAATATTCATACACTAAACATGTATTTAATATTTATACACTAAACATGTATTTAATATTAATACACTAAACATGTATTTAATATTTATACACTAAACATGTAGTTATTATTCATACACTAAACATGCATTTAACATTTATACACTAAACATGTATTTAATATAAATACAAAAACATGTATTTAATTTTAATAAACTAAACATTTAATATGAATACACTAAACATGTATTTAATATTCATACACTAAACATGTAGTTATTATTTATACACTAAACATGTATTTAATATTTATACACTAAACATGTATTTAATATTTTTACACTAAACGTGTATTTAATATTTATACACTAAAAGTGTATTTAATATTTATACACTAAACATGTATTTAATATTAATACACTAAACATGTATTTAATATTAATACACTAAACATGTATTTAATATTTATACACTAATCATGTATTTAATATTAATACTCTAATCATGTATTTAATATTTACACGCGAAACATGTATTTAATATTTATACACTAAACATGTATTTAATATTCATACATTAAACATGTATTTAATATTCATACACTAAACATGTATTTAATATTCATACATTAAACATGTATTTAATATTTATACACTAAATATGTATTTAATATTCATACACGAAACTTGTATTTAATATGTATATACTACACATGTATTTAATATTCATACATTAAACATGTATTTAATATTCATACACTAAACATGTATTTAATATTAATACACTGAACATGTATTTAATATTAATACACTAAACATGTATTTAATATTTATACACTAAACATGTAGTTATTATTCATACACTAAACATGCATTTAACATTTATACACTAAACATGTATTTAATATAAATACAAAAACATGTATTTAATTTTAATAAACTAAACATTTAATATGAATACACTAAACATGTATTTAATATTCATACACTAAACATGTAGTTATTATTTATACACTAAACATGTATTTAATATTTATACACTAAACATGTATTTAATATTTTTACACTAAACGTGTATTTAATATTTATACACTAAAAGTGTATTTAATATTTATACACTAAACATGTATTTAATATTAATACACTAAACATGTAGTTATTATTCATACACTAAACATGTATTTAATATTAATACACTAAACATGTATTTAATATTAATACACTAAACATGTAGTTATTATTCATACACTAAACATGTTTTTAATATTTATACACTAATCATGTATTTAATATTAATACATTAAACATGTATTTAATATTTATACACTAATCATCTATTTAATATTAATACTCTAATCATGTATTTAATATTTATACACTAAATATGTATTTAATATTCATACACTTAACATGTATTTAATATTCACACACGAAACATGTATTTAATATTTATACACTAAACATGTATTTAATATTCATACATTAAACATTTATTTAATATTCATACACTAAACATGTATTTAATATTCATACATTAAACATGTATTTAATATTCATACACTAAACATGTATTTAATATTCATACACGAAACTTGTATTTAATATTTATACACTACACATGTATTTAATATTCATACACTAAACATGTATTTAATATTCTTACACTAAACATGTATTTAATATTTATACACTAAACATGTATTTAATATTCATACACTAAACATGTATTTAATATTCATACACTAAACATGTATTTAATATTAATACACTGATTTTGTATTTAATAATCATATACTAAATGTATATGTAATTATACACTAATCATATATTTAATTTTCATACAGTAAACATGTATTTAATATTTCTACACTAAACATGTATTTAATATTCATACACTAAACATGTATTTAATATTAATATACTGAACATGTATTTAATATTAATACACTAAACATGTATTTAATATTTATACACTAAACATGTATTTAATATTCATACACTAAACATGTATTTAATATTAATACACTAAACATGTATTTAATATTCATAAACTAAACATGTATTTAACATTTATACACTAAACATGTATTTAATATTCATACACTAAACATGTAGTTATTATTTATACACTAAACATGTATTTAATATTAATACACTAAACCTGTAGTTATTATTCATACACTAAACATGTATTTAATATTAATACACTAAACCTGTATTTAATATTAATACACTAAACATGTATTTAATATTAATACAAAAACATGTATTTAATTTTAATAAAGTAAACACATATTTAATATTAATACACTAAACATGTATTTAATATTTATACACTAAACATGTATTTAATATTCATACGCTAAACATGTATTTAATATTAATACACTAAATATTTATTTATTATTTATCCACTAAACATGTATTTAATATTCATAAACTAAACATGTATTTAATATTCATACACTAAACGTGTATTTAATATTCATACACTAAACATGTATTTAATATGAATACAAAAACATGTATTTAAGTTTAATAAACTAAACATATATATAATATTAATACATTAAACATGTATTTAATATTTATACACCAAACATGTATTTAATATTCATACACTAAACATGTATTTAATATTCATACACTAAACATGTATTTAATATTCATACACTAAACATGTATTTAATATTAATACACTGAACATGTATTTAATAATCATATAGCAAACATAGATGTAATTATATACTAATCATATATTTAATATTCATACAGTAAACATGTATTTATTATCCTCTAAATAAGGCACACTTGGAAATAATGAATTTCTTTATGTGTGCAGTTGCGGCAGAAGTCCACAGGAGGGCGCACGTTCCCTCTTAATAAGTCCGGTCCTCTCTGTCTCTCTCTCTCTCTTTTTCCTTTTTTTTTGTTTCTTTTATTTTTTTTTACATACGTTTGGTTTCTCATACACTTATATTTATACACTAAACATGTATTTAATATTAATACACTAAACATGTATTTAATATTTATACACTAAACATGTATTTAATATTAATACACTAAACATGTATTTAATATTAATACAAAAACATGTATTTAATTTTAATAAACTAAACATATATTTAATATTAATACACTAAACATGTATTAAACATTCATACACTAAACATGTATTTAATATTAATACACTAAACATGTATTTAATATTTATACACTAAACATGTATTTAATTTTAATACACTAAACATATATTTAATATTTATACACTAAACATGTTTTTAATATTAATACACTAAACATGTATTTAATATTAATACACTAAACATGTATTTAATAATTATACACTAAAATGGAATTTAATAGTAGACTAAACATGTATTTAATATTTTCACACTAAACTTGTATTTAATATTCATACACTAAACATGTATTTAATATTCATACACTAAACAAGTAGTTATTATTCATACACTAAACATGTATTTAATATTAATACACTAAAAATGTATTTAATATTTTTACACTAAACATGTATTTAATATTCATACACTAAACATGTATTTAATATTAATACACTAAACATGTATTTAATATTAATACAAAAACATGTATTTAATTGTAATAAACTAAATATATATTTAATATTAATACACTAAACATGTATTTGATATTCATAAACTAAACATGTATTTAACATTTATACACTAAACATGTATTTAATATTCATACACTAAACATGTAGTTATTATTTATACACTAAACATGTATTTAATATTAATACACTAAACATGTATTTAATATTTATACACTAAACATGTATTTAATATTAATACAAAAACATGTATTTAAGTTTAATAAACTAAACATATATTTAATATTAATACACTAAACATGTATTTAATATTTATACAGTAAACATGTATTGAATATTCATACACTAAACATTTATTTAATATTCATACACTAAACATGTATTTAATATTCATACATTAAACATGTATTTAATATTAATACAAAAACATTTATTTAATTTTAATAAAGTAAACACATATTTAATATTAATACACTAAACATGTATTTAATATTTATACACTAAACATGTATTTAATATTTATACACTAAACATGTATTTAATATTAATACACTAAATATTTATTTATTATTCATCCACTAAACATGTATTTAATATTTATACACTAAACATGTATTTAATATTAATACAAAAACATGTATTTAAGTTTAATACACTAAACATGTATTTAATATTTATACACTAAACATATATTTAATATTAATACACTAAACATGCATTTAATATTCATACACAAACATGTATTTAATATTCATACACTAAACATGTATTTAATAATCATATACCAAACATATATGTAATTATATACTAATCATATATTTAATATTCATACAGTAAACATGTATTTATTATCCTCTAAATAAGGCACACTTGGAAAGAATGAATTTCTTTATGTGTGCAGTTGCGGCAGAAGTCCACAGGAGGGTGCACGTTCCCTCTTAATATGCCCGGTCCTCTCCGTCTCTCTCTCTCTTTCTTTTTCCTTTTTTTTTGTTTCTTTTATTTATTTTTTTTACATAAGTTTTGTTACTCATACACTTATATTTATAAACTAAACATGTATCTAATATTCATACATTAAACATGTATTTAATATTCATACACTAAACATGTAATTAATATTCATACATTAAACATGTATTTAATATTTATACACTAAACATGTATTTAATATTCGTACACGAAACATGTATTTAATATTTATACACTAAACATGTATTTAATATTCATATATTAAACATGTATTTAATATTCATACACTAAACATGTATTTAATATTTATACACTAAACATGTATTTAATATTCATACACTAAACATGTAATTAATATTCATACATTAAACATGTATTTAATATTTATACACTAAACATGTATTTAATATTCGTACACGAAACATGTATTTAATATTTATACACTAAACATGTATTTAATATTCATACATTAAACATGTATTTAATATTCATACACTAAACATGTATTTAATATTCATACATTAAACATGTATTTAATATTTATACACTAAACATGTATTTAATATTCATACACGAAACTTGTATTTAATATGTATACACTACACATGTATTTAATATTCATACATTAAACATGTATTTAATATTCATACACTAAACATGTATTTAATATTAATACACTGAACATGTATTTAATATTAATACACTAAACATGTATTTAATATTTATACACTAAACATGTAGTTATTATTCATACACTAAACATGCATTTAACATTTATACACTAAACATGTATTTAATATAAATACAAAAACATGTATTTAATTTTAATAAACTAAACATTTAATATGAATACACTAAACATGTATTTAATATTCATACACTAAACATGTAGTTATTATTTATACACTAAACATGTATTTAATATTTATACAAAAACATGTATTTAATTGTAATAAACTAAATATATATTTAATATTAATACACTAAACATGTATTTAATATTCATAAACTAAACATGTATTTAACATTTATACACTAAACATGTATTTAATATTCATACACTAAACATGTAGTTATTATTTATACACTAAACATGTATTTAATATTAATACACTAAACATGTATTTAATATTTATACACTAAACGTGTATTTAATATTAATACTCTCAATATGTATTTATTATATATCCACTAAACATGTATTTAATATTCATACACTACACATGTATTTAATATTCATACACTAAACATGTATTTAATATTAATACAAAAACATGTATTTAAGTTTAATAAACTAAACATATATTTAATATTAATACACTAAACATGTATTTAATATTTATACACCAAATATGTATTTAATATTCATACACTAAACATGTATTTAATATTCATACACTAAACATGTATTTAATATTCATACACTAAACATGTATTTAATATTAATACACTAAACATGTATTTAATATTAATACAAAAACATGTATTTAATTTTAATAAACTAAACATATATTTAATATTAATACACTAAACATGTATTTAACATTTATACACTAAACATGTATTTAATACTAATACACTAAACATGTATTTAATATTTATACACTAAACATGTATTTAATATTAATACAAAAACATGTATTTAATTTTAATAAACTAAACATATATTTAATATTTATACACTAAACATGTATTTAACATTCATACACTAAACAAGTATTTAATATTAATACACTAAACATGTATTTAATATGTATACACTAAACATGTATTTAATATTAATACAAAAACATGTATTTAATTTTAATATATTAAACATTTATTTAATATTAATACATTAAACATGTATTTAATATTCATACACTGAACATGTATTTAATATTCATACACTAAACATGTAGTTATTATTTATACACTAAATATGTATTTAATATTCATACAATAAACATGTAGTTATTATTCTTACACATATTATGTATTTAATATTTATACACTAAACATGTATTTAATATTCATACACTAAACATTTAGTTATTATTCATACAGTAAACATGTATTTAATATTAATACACTAAACATGTATTTAATATTAATACACTAAACATGTATTTAATATTTATACACTAATCATGTATTTAATATTAATACTCTAATCATGTATTTAATATTTACACACGAAACATGTATTTAATATTTATACACTAAACATGTATTTAATATTCATACATTAAACATGTATTTAATATTTATACACTAAACATGTATTTAATATTCATACACGAAACTTGTATTTAATATGTATACACTACACATGTATTTAATATTCATACATTAAACATGTATTTAATATTCATACACTAAACATGTATTTAATATTAATACACTGAACATGTATTTAATATTAATACACTAAACATGTATTTAATATTTATACACTAAACATGTAGTTATTATTCATACACTAAACATGCATTTAACATTTATACACTAAACATGTATTTAATATAAATACAAAAACATGTATTTAATTTTAATAAACTAAACATTTAATATGAATACACTAAACATGTATTTAATATTCATACACTAAACAAGTAGTTATTATTTATACACTAAACATGTATTTAATATTTATACACTAAACATGTATTTAATATTTTTACACTGAACGTGTATTTAATATTTATACACTAAAAGTGTATTTAATATTTATACACTAAACATGTATTTAATATTAATACACTAAACATGTAGTTATTATTCATACACTAAACATGTATTTAATATTAATACACTAAACATGTATTTAATATTAATACACTAAACATGTAGTTATTATTCATACACTAAACATGTTTTTAATATTTATACACTAATCATGTATTTAATATTAATACACTAAACATGTATTTAATATTTATACACTAATCATCTATTTAATATTCATAAACTAAACATGTATTTAATATTCATACACTACACGTGTATTTAATATTCATACACTAAAATGTATTTAATATTAATACAAAAACATGTATTTAAGTTTAATAAACTAAACATATATTTAATATTAATACACTAAACATGTATTTAATATTTATACACCAAATATGTATTTAATATTCATACACTAAACATGTATTTAATATTCATACACTAAACATGTATTTAATATTCATACACTAAACATGTATTTAATATTAATACACTAAACATGTATTTAATATTAATACAAAAACATGTATTTAATTTTAATAAACTAAACATATATTTAATATTAATACACTAAACATGTATTTAACATTTATACACTAAACATGTATTTAATATTAATACACTAAACATGTATTTAATATTTATACACTAAACATGTATTTAATATTAATACAAAAACATGTATTTAATTTTAATAAACTAAACATATATTTAATATTTATACACTAAACATGTATTTAACATTCATACACTAAACAAGTATTTAATATTAATACACTAAACATGTATTTAATATGTATACACTAAACATGTATTTAATATTAATACAAAAACATGTATTTAAGTTTAATAAACTAAACATATATTTAATATTAATACACTAAACATGTATTTAATATTTATACACCAAATATGTATTTAATATTCATACACTAAACATGTATTTAATATTCATACACTAAACATGTTTTTAATATTCATACACTAAACATGTATTTAATATTAATACACTAAACATGTATTTAATATTAATACAAAAACATGTATTTAATTTTAATAAACTAAACATATATTTAATATTAATACACTAAATATGTATTTAATATTCATACACGAAACTTGTATTTAATATGTATATACTACACATGTATTTAATATTCATACATTAAACATGTATTTAATATTCATACACTAAACATGTATTTAATATTAATACACTGAACATGTATTCAATATTAATACACTAAACATGTATTTAATATTTATACACTAAACATGTAGTTATTATTCATACACTAAACATGCATTTAACATTTATGTTGGGATGTCGCATGGCTGCAGTTGTGTGACCTCAAGTATGCAAAAATCCAGGAGAGCAGAAAGCAGGTAAGATGATTTTAATTTCATCAAAGTAAAAGATATAAACAGAAAGCAGTCTTGCATGGAGATGTTCCCAACATAGGTTTAACTTCGAGCACTGAGGAGTGCTCGAGTGAAACATAAATAGACCTGTTGATTGACCGCAGCTGAGGACCGCTGCCAATCAACGGCGAGTGTGACAAAAACAGTGCTCAGCGGAGTAAACAGGAAGTATGACAAAATAAGAGCACTGAACAGGAAACAAAGTACAAAACACGAAAAACTATCAGAAAGTAAGTGACAGATCGTTACAGGACCTCCCCCTCAAGGAACAGATACCAGATGTTCCCTGGAAAAGAAAAATGGAAAAAAATGTCCACAAAGTAAGGGAGGATGGAAGGAGGATTTGGTGGAAGGTCGCCAAACCTCGTGTCCCCGCAGCCAGCGAGGGAAAGTCAGGTGGCGACGGCGCGTAGAGCGCCGCTGGAACGGCCACGGAACAGCCACATCATTGGCCGAAAAAGAGACGAGTGCATCCCGCGAGGAGGACGCCCAGGGCACGGCCACATCCGCGGCTGACGTGGAGGCGGGCGCGCTGAAGCAGGCCCGGAGACAGCAGACAAAGCGGCGGGGGCTGCAGCCAAAACAGATACCTCTGCAGGAGGCGGCTGAGGAGCCGATGTGGGTGCCGGCGTGGAAACGGCAGACGTCATCAACGGCGTGGAAGCGGCAGACGTCATCGGCGGCGTGGAAGCGGCAGACGTCATCGGCGGCGTGGAAGCGGCAGACGTCATCGGCGGCGTGGAAGCGGCAGACGTCATCGGCGGCGTGGAAGCGGCAGACGTCATCGGCGGCGTGGAAGCGGCAGACGTCATCGGCGGCGTGGAAGCGGCAGACGTCATCGGCGGCGTGGAAGCGGCAGACGTCATCGGCGGCGTGGAAGCGGCAGACGTCATCGGCGGCGTGGAAGCGGCAGACGTCATCGGCGGCGTGGAAGCGGCAGACGTCATCGGCGGCGTGAAAGCGGCAGACGTCATCGGCGGCGTGAAAGCGGCAGACGTCATCGGCGGCGTGAAAGCGGCAGACGTCATCGGCGGCGTGAAAGCGGCAGACGTCATCGGCGGCGTGAAAGCGGCAGACGTCATCGGCGGCGTGAAAGCGGCAGACGTCATCGGCGGCGTGAAAGCGGCAGACGTCATCGGCGGCGTGAAAACGGCAGACGTCATCGGCGGCGTGAAAGCGGCAGACGTCATCGGCGGCGTGAAAGCGGCAGACGTCATCGGCGGCGTGAAAGCGGCAGACGTCATCGGCGGCGTGAAAGCGGCAGACGTCATCGGCGGCGTGAAAGCGGCAGACGTCATCGGCGGCGTGAAAGCGGCAGACGTCATCGGCGGCGTGGAAGCGGCAGATGACGCCGGGCGAGGAGCAGCAAATGCTGGCCGAGGAATAGCGGATGCCGGCGGTGACGAAGCCCGGCGTGGTGCTGCTCTTGGCGGGGTTGGGGCTCGGCGTGGAGCCGGCGTTGGGGCTCGGCGTGGAGCCGGCGTTGGGGCTCGGCGTGGAGCCGGCGTTGGGGCTCGGCGTGGAGCCGGCGTTGGGGCTCGGCGTGGAGCCGGCGTTGGGGCTCGGCGTGGAGCCGGCGTTGGGGCTAGGCGAAAGCCCGCCAGGGACGTAGATGTCTCCGTGGAAGGAGACGCTGGCGGGGATGACAGCGGTGTGTGCCTGGCTGCACCGCAGTGTATAGTGGGCCCCCCTCCACTAGGTGGCTGCCAGACACCGTTCACACATGCGGGAAAACGTGCCTGCTCGTCGGAGTCCCCCGGTGCGAAAACCAGGGACGGGCGGGAGGGGACCAGGAGGAGGGACGAAGACACGTCCCGTGCCAAGTCCCAGCAGGAGGACAAAAGCGACCTCACTGTGGGCTCCACTGGAGCTCTCGGCGAACCAAAAAAGAGAGCGGGAGCTGGCAAAAAGAGCAGCCGGGGAGCAGCCGCTGGAAGCTGCGTAGGAGCAGGGAGAAGCAGCTCATCAGACGACGGGAAGGATGGCGGCGGCGGACGTGCCGGTCGGAGAGCCGCAGTCGGCGACGGAGCCGCAGGAGCCGCGAGACGTGAAGGAGGAGGCGGGCGCGCCGGTCGGTGAGCCGTAGCCGGCAGCGTTGCCGAGAGGAAGGATGGCGGCGGAGGACGCGCCGGTCGGAGAGCCGTAGCCGGTAGCGTTGCCGCGGGAGCCGCGAGGCATGCAGGAAGTGGCGGACGTGCTGGTCGGAGAGCCGTAGCCAGCCGTTGAGCCGAGAGGAAAGATGGCGGCGGGGGACGCGCCGGTCGGAGAGCCGAAGCCGGTGGCGTTGCCGCGGGGAGAGGGTCCGCGTCTGTAGGCTGGGACCGCACAAACCTGGCCTTCAAGTCCTCCAGGAATTGTGCGGTCCAGAACGTCGGCTGAGGATTGCCGACAGGGATTCTCGCGAGGTCACAATTTTCTGGCTCGAAGTTACTGTTGGGATGTCGCATGGCTGCAGTTGTGTGACCTCAAGTATGCAAAAATCCAGGAGAGCAGAAAGCAGGTAAGATGATTTTAATTTCATCAAAGTAAAAGATATAAACAGAAAGCAGTCTTGCATGGAGATGTTCCCAACATAGGTTTAACTTCGAGCACTGAGGAGTGCTCGAGTGAAACATAAATAGACCTGTTGATTGACCGCAGCTGAGGACCGCTGCCAATCAACGGCGAGTGTGACAAAAACAGTGCTCAGCGGAGTAAACAGGAAGTATGACAAAATAAGAGCACTGAACAGGAAACAAAGTACAAAACACGAAAAACTATCAGAAAGTAAGTGACAGATCGTTACAATTTATACACTAAACATGTATTTAATATAAATACAAAAACATGTATTTAATTTTAATAAACTAAACATTTAATATGAATACACTAAACATGTATTTAATATTCATACACTAAACATGTAGTTATTATTTATACACTAAACATGTATTTAATATTTATACACTAAACATGTATTTAATATTTTTACACTAAACGTGTATTTAATATTTATACACTAAAAGTGTATTTAATATTTATACACTAAACATGTATTTAATATTAATACACTAAACATGTAGTTATTATTCATACACTAAACATGTATTTAATATTAATACACTAAACATGTATTTAATATTAATACACTAAACATGTAGTTATTATTCATACACTAAACATGTTTTTAATATTTATACACTAATCATGTATTTAATATTAATACATTAAACATGTATTTAATATTTATACACTAATCATCTATTTAATATTAATACTCTAATCATGTATTTAATATTTATACACTAAACATGTATTTAATATTTAAACACTAATCATGTATTTAATATTAATACACTAATCATGTATTTAATATTTATACACTAAATTTGTATTTAACATTTATACACTTAACATGTATTTAATATTTATAAAATAAACATGTATTTAATATTCATACATTAAACATGTATTTAATATTTATACACTAAACATGTATTTAATATTCATACACTAAACATGTATTTGATATTTATACACTAAACATGTATTTAGTATTCATACACTAAACATTGATTCAATATTAATACACTAAACATGTATGTAATATTTATGCACTAAACATGTATTTAATATTTAAACACTAAACATGTATTTAATATTCATACACTAAACATGTATTAAATATTAATACACTGAACATGTATTTAATAATCATATACTAAACGTATATGTAATTATACACTAATATTATATTTAATATTCATACAGTAAACATGTATTTAATATTTATACACTAAACATGTATTTAATATTCATACACTAAACATGTATTTGATATTTATACACTAAACATGTATTTAATATTCATACACTAAACATTGATTCAATATTAATACACTAAACATGTATGTAATATTTATGCACTAAACATGTATTTAATATTTATACACTAAACATGTATTTAATATTCATACACTAAACATGTATTTAATATTAATACACTGAACATGTATTTCATAATCATATACCAAACATATATGTAATTGTATACTAATCATATATTTAATATTCATACAGTAAACATGTATTTATTATCCTCTAAATAAGGCACACTTGGAAATAATGAATTTCATTATGTGTGCAGTTGCGGCAGAAGTCCACAGGAGGGCGCACGTTCCCTCTTAATAAGTCTGGTCCTCTCCGTCTCTTTCTCTCTCTCTTTTTCAATTTTTTTTTGTTTATTTTTTTTTTTTTTTACATAAGTTTGGTTACTAATACACCTATATTTATACACTAAACTTGTATTTAATATTAATACACTAAACATTTATTTAATATTTATAAACTAAACATGTATTTAATATTTATACACTAAACATGTATTTAATATTAATACAGTAAACATGTATTAAATATGTATACACTAATCATGTATTTAATATTCATTCAATAAACATGTAATTATTATTCTTACACTTAATATGTATTTAATATTAATACAAAAACATGTATTCAATTTTAATAAACTAAACATATATTTAATATTAATACACTAAACATGTAGTTATTATTTATACACTAAACATGTATTTAATTTTAATAAACTAAACATTTAATATTCATACACTAAACATGTATTTAACATTCATACACTAAACATGTATTTAATATTAATACAAAAACATGTATTTAATTTTAATAAACTAAACATATATTTAATATTTATACACTAAACATGTATTTGACATTTATACACTAAACATGTATTTAATATTAATACACTAAACATGTATTTAATATTAATACACTAAACATGTATTTAATATTAATACACTAAACATGTATTTATTATTAATACAAAAACATGTATTTAATTTTAATAAACTAAACATATGTTTAATATTTATACACTAAACATGTATTTAACATTTATACACTAAACATGTATTTAATATTAATACACTAAACGTGTATTTATTATTAATACACTAAACATGTATTTAATATTAATACAAAAACATGTATTTAATTTTAATAAACTAAACATATATTTAATATTTATACACTAAAAATGTATTTAATATTCATACATTAAACATGTATTTAATATTTATACACTAAACATGTATTTAATATTATACACTAAACATGTATTTAATATTTATACACTAAACATGTATTTAATATTAATACAAAACATGTATTTAATTTTAAGAAACTAAATATATATTTAATATTAATACACTAAACATGTATTTAACATTTATACACTAAACATGTATTTAATATTTATACACTAAACCTGTAGTTATTATTCATACACTTAACATGTATTTAATATTAATACAAAAACATTTATTTAATTTTAATAAAATAAACACATATTTAATATTAATACACTAAACATGTATTTAATATTTATACACTAAACATGTATTTAATATTTATACACTAAACATGTATTTAATATTAATACACTAAATATGTATTTATTATTCATCCATTAAACATGTATTTAATATTCATAAACTAAACATGTATTTAATATTCATACACTAAATGTGTATTATATATTGATACACTAAACATGTATTTAATATTAATACAAAAACATGTGTTTAATTTTAATAAACTAAACATATATTTAATATTAATACACTAAACATGTATTTAATATGTATACACTAAACATGTATTTAATATTCATACACTAAACATGTAGTTATTATTTATACACTAAACATGTATTTAATATTAACACAGTAAACATGTATTAAATATTTATACACTAAACATGTATTTAATATTCATTCAATAAACATGTAGTTATTATTCTTACACTTAATATGTATTTAATAATCATATACTAAACATATATGTAATTATATACTAATCATATATTTAATATTTATACACTAAACATGTATTTAATATTCATACACTAAAAATGTATTTAATATTCATACACTAAACATGTATTTAATATTAATACACTGATTATGTATTTAATAATCATATACTAAACGTATATGTAATCATATACTAATCATATATTTAATATTCATACAGTAAACATGTATTTATTATCCTCTAAATAAGGCACACTTGGAAATAATGAATTTCTTTATGTGTGCAGTTGCGGCAAAACTCCACAGGAGGGCGCACGTTCCCTCTTAATAAGTCCGGTCCTCTCCGTCTCTCTCTCTCTCTTTTTCCTTTTTTTTGTTTCTTTTATTTTTTTTACATAAGTTTGGTTTTTCAAACACTTATATTTATACACTAAACATGTATTTAATATCAATACACTAAACATGTATTTAATATTTATACACTAAACATGTATTTAATATTAATACAAAAACATGTATTTAATTTTTATAAACTAAACATATATTTAATATTAATACACTAAACATGTATTTAATATTTATACACTAAACATGTATTTAATATTTATACACTAAACATGTATTTAATATTAATACACTAAACATGTATTTAATATTTATACACTAATCATGTATTTAATATTAATACACTAATCATGTATTTAATATTCATACCCTAAATATGTATTTAATATTCATACACTTAACATGTATTTAATATTTATACACTAAACATGTATTTAATATTCATACATTAAACATGTATTTAATATTCATACACTAAACATGTATTTAATATTCATACATTAAACATGTATTTAATATTCATACACTAAACCTGTATTTAATATTAATACACTAACATGTATTTAATATTTATACACTAAACATGTATTTAATATGAATACAAAAACATGTATTTGATTTTTAATAAACTAAACAAATATTTAATATTAATACACTAAACATGTATTTAATATTTATACACTAAACATGTATTTAATATTCACACACTAAACATGTAGTTATTATTTATACACTGAACATGTATTTAATATTCATACACTAAACATATATTCAATATTAATACAAAAACATGTCTTTAATTTTTAATAAACTAAACAAATATTTAATATTAATACATTAATCATGTATTTAATATTTATACACTAAACATGTATTTAATATTAATACAAAAACATGTATTTAATTTTAATAAACTAAACATGTATTTAATATTAATACACTAAACATGTATTTAATATTCATACACTAAACATGTATTTAATATTAATACACTAAACATGTATTTAATATTAATACACTAAACATGTATTTAATATTAATACACTAAACATGTATTTATTATTAATACAAAAACATGTATTTAATTTTAATAAACTAAACATATGTTTAATATTTATACACTAAACATGTATTTAACATTTATACACTAAACATGTATTTAATATTAATACACTAAACGTGTATTTATTATTAATACACTAAACATGTATTTAATATTAATACAAAAACATGTATTTAATTTTAATAAACTAAACATATATTTAATATTTATACACTAAAAATGTATTTAATATTCATACATTAAACATGTATTTAATATTTATACACTAAACATGTATTTAATATTATACACTAAACATGTATTTAATATTTATACACTAAACATGTATTTAATATTAATACAAAACATGTATTTAATTTTAAGAAACTAAATATATATTTAATATTAATACACTAAACATGTATTTAACATTTATACACTAAACATGTATTTAATATTTATACACTAAACCTGTAGTTATTATTCATACACTTAACATGTATTTAATATTAATACAAAAACATTTATTTAATTTTAATAAAATAAACACATATTTAATATTAATACACTAAACATGTATTTAATATTTATACACTAAACATGTATTTAATATTTATACACTAAACATGTATTTAATATTAATACACTAAATATGTATTTATTATTCATCCATTAAACATGTATTTAATATTCATAAACTAAACATGTATTTAATATTCATACACTAAATGTGTATTATATATTGATACACTAAACATGTATTTAATATTAATACAAAAACATGTGTTTAATTTTAATAAACTAAACATATATTTAATATTAATACACTAAACATGTATTTAATATGTATACACTAAACATGTATTTAATATTCATACACTAAACATGTAGTTATTATTTATACACTAAACATGTATTTAATATTAACACAGTAAACATGTATTAAATATTTATACACTAAACATGTATTTAATATTCATTCAATAAACATGTAGTTATTATTCTTACACTTAATATGTATTTAATAATCATATACTAAACATATATGTAATTATATACTAATCATATATTTAATATTTATACACTAAACATGTATTTAATATTCATACACTAAAAATGTATTTAATATTCATACACTAAACATGTATTTAATATTAATACACTGATTATGTATTTAATAATCATATACTAAACGTATATGTAATCATATACTAATCATATATTTAATATTCATACAGTAAACATGTATTTATTATCCTCTAAATAAGGCACACTTGGAAATAATGAATTTCTTTATGTGTGCAGTTGCGGCAAAACTCCACAGGAGGGCGCACGTTCCCTCTTAATAAGTCCGGTCCTCTCCGTCTCTCTCTCTCTCTTTTTCCTTTTTTTTGTTTCTTTTATTTTTTTTACATAAGTTTGGTTTTTCAAACACTTATATTTATACACTAAACATGTATTTAATATCAATACACTAAACATGTATTTAATATTTATACACTAAACATGTATTTAATATTAATACAAAAACATGTATTTAATTTTTATAAACTAAACATATATTTAATATTAATACACTAAACATGTATTTAATATTTATACACTAAACATGTATTTAATATTTATACACTAAACATGTATTTAATATTAATACACTAAACATGTATTTAATATTTATACACTAATCATGTATTTAATATTAATACACTAATCATGTATTTAATATTCATACCCTAAATATGTATTTAATATTCATACACTTAACATGTATTTAATATTTATACACTAAACATGTATTTAATATTCATACATTAAACATGTATTTAATATTCATACACTAAACATGTATTTAATATTCATACATTAAACATGTATTTAATATTCATACACTAAACCTGTATTTAATATTAATACACTAACATGTATTTAATATTTATACACTAAACATGTATTTAATATGAATACAAAAACATGTATTTGATTTTTAATAAACTAAACAAATATTTAATATTAATACACTAAACATGTATTTAATATTTATACACTAAACATGTATTTAATATTCACACACTAAACATGTAGTTATTATTTATACACTGAACATGTATTTAATATTCATACACTAAACATATATTCAATATTAATACAAAAACATGTCTTTAATTTTTAATAAACTAAACAAATATTTAATATTAATACATTAATCATGTATTTAATATTTATACACTAAACATGTATTTAATATTAATACAAAAACATGTATTTAATTTTAATAAACTAAACATGTATTTAATATTAATACACTAAACATGTATTTAATATTCATACACTAAACATGTATTTAATATTAATACACTAAACATGTATTTAATATTAATACAAAAACATGTATTTAATTTTAATAAACTAAACATATATTTAATATTAATACAAAAACATGTATTTAATTTTAATAAAGTAAACACATATTTAATATTAATACACTAAACATGTATTTAATATTCATACACTAAACATGTATTTAATATTTATACACTAAACATGTATTTAATATTAATACACTAAATATTTATTTATTATTCATCCACTAAACCTGTATTTAATATTTATACACTAAACATGTATTTAATATTAATACAAAAACATGTATTTAATTTTAATAAACTGAATATATATTTAATATTAATACACTAAACATGTATTTAATATTTTTACACTAAACGTGTATTTAATATTCATACACTAAAAGTGTATTTAATATTCATACACTAAACATGTGTTTAATATTAATACCCTAAACATGTGGTTATTATTCATACACTAAACATGTATTTAATATTTATACACTAAACATTTATTTAATATTAATACACTAAATATATATTTAATATTAATACACTAAACATGTATTTAATTTTAATACACTAAACATGTATTTAATAATTATACACTAAAATGGAATTTAATAATAGACTAAACATGTATTTAATATTTTCACACTAAACTTGTATTTAATATTCATACACTAAACATGTATTTAATATCCATACACTAAACATGTAGTTATTATTCATACACTAAACATGTATTTAATATTAATACAAAAACATGTATTTAATTGTAATAAACTAAATATATATTTAATATTAATACACTAAACATGTATTTAATATTAATAAACTAAATATATATCTAATATTAATACACTAAACATGTATTTAATATTAATACACTAAACATGTATTTAATAATTATACACTAAACATGTATTTAATATTAATACACTAAACATGTATTTAATATTAATACACTAAACATGTATTTAATATTTATACACTAAACATGTATTTAATATTAATACAAAAACATGTATTTAATTTTAATAAACTAAACATGTATTTAATATTAATACACTAAACATGTATTTAATATTCATACACTAAACATGTATTTAATATTAATACACTAAACATGTATTTAATATTAATACAAAAACATGTATTTAATTTTAATAAACTAAACATATATTTAATATTAATACAAAAACATGTATTTAATTTTAATAAAGTAAACACATATTTAATATTAATACACTAAACATGTATTTAATATTCATACACTAAACATGTATTTAATATTTATACACTAAACATGTATTTAATATTAATACACTAAATATTTATTTATTATTCATCCACTAAACCTGTATTTAATATTTATACACTAAACATGTATTTAATATTAATACAAAAACATGTATTTAATTTTAATAAACTGAATATATATTTAATATTAATACACTAAACATGTATTTAATATTTTTACACTAAACGTGTATTTAATATTCATACACTAAAAGTGTATTTAATATTCATACACTAAACATGTGTTTAATATTAATACCCTAAACATGTGGTTATTATTCATACACTAAACATGTATTTAATATTTATACACTAAACATTTATTTAATATTAATACACTAAATATATATTTAATATTAATACACTAAACATGTATTTAATTTTAATACACTAAACATGTATTTAATAATTATACACTAAAATGGAATTTAATAATAGACTAAACATGTATTTAATATTTTCACACTAAACTTGTATTTAATATTCATACACTAAACATGTATTTAATATCCATACACTAAACATGTAGTTATTATTCATACACTAAACATGTATTTAATATTAATACAAAAACATGTATTTAATTGTAATAAACTAAATATATATTTAATATTAATACACTAAACATGTATTTAATATAATAAACTAAATATATATCTAATATTAATACACTAAACATGTATTTAATATTAATACACTAAACATGTATTTAATAATTATACACTAAAATGGAATTTAATAATAGACTAAACATGTATTTAATATTTTCACACTAAACTTGTATTTAATATTCATACACTAAACATGTATTTAATATTCATACACTAAACATGTAGTTATTATTCATACACTAAACATGTATTTGATATTAATACACTAAACATGTATTTAATATTAATACAAAAACATGTATTTAATTGTAATAAACTAAATATATATTTAATATTAATACACTAAACATGTATTTAATATTCATAAACTAAACATCTATCTAACATTTATACACTAAACATGTATTTAATATTCATACACTAAACATGTAGTTATTATTTATACACTAAACATGTATTTAATATTAATACACTAAACATGTATTTAATATTAATACACTAAACATGTATTCAATATTTATACAGTAAACATGTATTGAATATTCATACACTAAACATGTATTTAATATTCATACGCTAAACATGTATTTAATATTCATACACTAAACATGTATTTAATATTAATACACTAAACATGTATTTAATATTTATACACTAACCATGTATTTAATATTAATACAAAATTATGTATTTAATTTTAATAAACTAAACATATATTTAATATTATTACACTAAACATGTATTTAATATTTATACACTGAACATGTATTTAATATTCATACACTAAACATTTAGTTATTATTTATACACTAAACATGTATTTAATATTAATACACTAAACATGTATCTAATATTAATACATTAAACATGTATTTAATATTAATACACTAAACATTTATTTAATATTTATACACTAATCATTTTTTAAATATTAATACACTAATCATGTATTTAATATTTATACACTAAATATGTATTTAATATTCATACACTAAACATGTATTTAATATTCATACATTAAACATGTATTTAATATTTATACACTAAACATGTATTTAATATTCATACATTAAAAATGTATTTAATATTCATACACTAAACATGTATTTAATATTCATACATTAAACATGTATTTAATATTTATACACTATACATGTATTTAATATTCGTACACGAAACATGTATTTAATATTTATACACTAAACATGTATTTAATATTTATACACTAAACATGTATTTAATATTTATACACTAAACATGTATTTAATATTAATACAAAAACATGTATTTAATTTTAATAAACTAAACATGTATTTAATATTAATACACTAAACATGTATTTAATATTCATACACTAAACATGTATTTAATATTAATACACTAAACATGTATTTAATATTGATACAAAAACATGTATTTAATTTTAATAAACTAAACATATATTTAATATTAATACAAAAACATGTATTTAATTTTAATAAAGTAAACACATATTTAATATTAATACACTAAACATGTATTTAATATTCATACACTAAACATGTATTTAATATTTATACACTAAACATGTATTTAATATTAATACACTAAATATTTATTTATTATTCATCCACTAAACCTGTATTTAATATTTATACACTAAACATGTATTTAATATTAATACAAAAACATGTATTTAAGTTTAATAAACTAAACATATATTTAATATTAATACACTAAACATGTATTTAATATTTATACACAAACATGTATTTAATATTCATACACTAAACATGTATCTAATATTCATACACTAAATATGTATTTAATATTCATACACTAAACATGTATTTAATATTAATACACTGAACATGTATTTAATAATCATATACCAAACATATATGTAATTATATACTAATCATATATTTAATATTCATACAGTAAACATGTATTTATTATCCTCTAAATAAGGCACACTTGGAAATAATGAATTTCTTTATGTGTGCAGTTGCGGCAGAAGTCCACAGGAGGGCGCACGTTCCCTCTTAATATGCCCGGTCCTCTCCGTCTCTCTCTCTCTCTTTTTCCTTTTTTTTGGTTTCTTTTATTTATTTTTTTACATAAGTTTGGTTTCTCATACACTTATATTTATACACTAAACATGTATTTAATGTATTTAAACTTTAACCTTAGTCCTAACATAAATAATAAATATAAATCGTTTGAGGTGCTTACTATGAGGTCTGTCACACCGCTGCCTCTACACCTGGCTGTTATCTACCGCCCCCCAGGGCCCTATTCGGACTTTATCAATGAATTCTCAGAGTTTGTTGCTGATCTAGTGACACACGCCGATAATATAATCATAATGGGGGACTTTAATATCCATATGAATACCCCATCGGACCCACCGTGCGTAGCGCTCCAGACTGTAATTGATAGCTGTGGTCTCGCACAAATAATAAATGAACCCACGCATCGCAACGGTAATACGATAGACCTAGTGCTTGTCAGGGACATCACCGTTTCCAAAGTTACGATACTCCCGTATACTAAAGTATTGTCCGATCATTACCTTATAAAATTCGAGGTTCGGACGCATGTTCGTCAAACTAATAATAATAATAACTGCTATAGCAGCCGCAACATTAATGCTGCCACAACGACAACTCTTGCTGACCTACTGCCCTCGGTAATGGCACCATTCCCAAAATATGTGGGCTCTATTGATAACCTCACTAACAACTTTAACGCTGCCCTGCGCGAAACCATTGATAACATAGCACCGCTAAAGTTAAAAAAGGCTCCAAAAAAGCGCACCCCGTGGTTTACAGAAGAAACTAGAGCTCAGAAATTATTATGTAGAAAGCTGGAACGCAAATGGCGCACGACTAAACTTGAGGTGCACCATCAAGCATGGAGTGATGGTTTAATAACTTATAAACGCATGCTTACCTTAGCTAAAGCTAAATATTACTCAAATCTCATCCACCGTAATAAAAACGATCCTAAATTTTTGTTTAGTACGGTAGCATCGCTAACCCAACAAGGGACTCCTTCCAGTAGCTCAGCCCACTCAGCTGATGACTTTTATGCAATTCTTTAGTAAGAAAATTGAAGTCATTAGAAAGGAGATTAAAGACAATGCGTCCCAGCTACAACGGGGTTCTATTAACACTGACACGATTGTATATACGGCGGATACTGCCCTCCAAAATAGTTTCTCTCGTTTTGAGGAAATAACATTAGAGGAATTGTTACAACGTGTAAATGGAATAAAACAGACAACATGTTTACTTGACCCTCTTCCTGGGAAACTGATCAAGGAGCTCTTTGTATTATTAGGTCCATCAGTGCTAAATATTATAAACGTATCACTTTCCTCGGGCACTGTTCCCCTAGCATTCAAAAAAGCGGTTATTCATCCTCTTCTTAAAAGACCTAACCTCGATCCTGACCTCATGGTAAACTACCGACCGGTGTCTCACCTTCCCTTTATTTCAAAAATCCTCGAAAAAATTGTTGCGGAGCAGTTAAATGAACACTTAGCGTCTAACAATCTATGTGAAACCTTTCAATCCGGTTTCAGGGCAAATCACTCCACGGAGACAGCCCTCGCAAAAATGACTAATGATCTATTGCTAACGATGGATTCTGATGCGTCATCTATGTTGCTGCTCCTCGATCTTAGCGCTGCTTTCGATACCGTCGATCATAATATTTTATTAGAACGTATCAAAACACGAATTGGTATGTCAGACTTAGCCCTGTCTTGGTTTAACTCTTATCTTACTGATAGGATGCAGTGTGTCTCCCATAACAATGTGACCTCGGACTACGTTAAGGTAACGTGTGGAGTTCCCCAGGGTTCGGTCCTTGGCCCTGCACTCTTCAGCATCTACATGCTGCCGCTAGGTGACATCATACGCAAATACGGTATTAGCTTTCACTGTTATGCTGATGACACCCAACTCTACATGCCCCTAAAGCTGACCAACACGCCGGATTGTAGTCAGTTGGAGGCGTGTCTTAATGAAATTAAACAATGGATGTCCGCTAACTTTTTGCAACTCAACGCCAAAAAAACGGAAATGCTGATTATCGGTCCTGCTAGACACCGAACTCTATTTAATAATACAACTCTAACATTTGACAACCAAACAATTAAACAAGGCGACACGGTAAAGAATCTGGGTATTATCTTCGACCCAACTCTCTCCTTTGAGGCACACATTAAAAGCGTTACTAAAACGGCCTTCTTTCATCTCCGTAATATCGCTAAAATTCGCTCCATTCTGTCCACTAAAGACGCTGAGATCATTATCCATGCGTTTGTTACGTCTCGCCTCGACTACTGTAACGTATTATTTTCGGGTCTCCCCATGTCTAGCATTAAAAGATTACAGTTGGTACAAAATGCGGCTGCTAGACTTTTAACAAGAACAAGAATGTTTGATCACATTACGCCTGTACTGGCTCACCTGCACTGGCTTCCTGTGCACTTAAGATGCGACTTTAAGGTTTTACTACTTACGTATAAAATACTACACGGTCTAGCTCCATCCTATCTTGCCGATTGTATTGTACCATATGTCCCGGCAAGAAATCTGCGTTCAAAGGACTCCGGCTTGTTAGTGATTCCCAAAGCCCCAAAAAAGTCTGCGGGCTATAGAGCGTTTTCCGTTCGGGCTCCAGTACTCTGGAATGCCCTCCCGGTAACAGTTCGAGATGCCACCTCAGTAGAAGCATTTAAGTCTCACCTTAAAACTCATTTGTATACTCTAGCCTTTAAATAGACTCCCTTTTTAGACCAGTTGATCTGCCGTTTCTTTTCTTTTTCTTCTATGTCCCACTCTCCCTTGTGGAGATGCGATGCTGATCCGCCTCCGCTTGGGATGGTTTCCTGCTGGTTCCGCTGTGAACGGGACTCTCGCTGCTGTGTTGGATCCGCTTTGGACTGGACTCTCGCGACTGTGTTGGATCCATTGTGGATTGAACTTTCACAGTATCATGTTAGACCCGCTCGACATCCATTGCTTTCCTCCTCTCTAAGGTTCTCATAGTCATCATTGTCACCGACGTCCCACTGGGTCATTATTGTCCCCGATGTCCCACTGGGTGTGAGTTTTCCTTGCCCTTGTGTGGGCCTGCCGGGGATGTTGTGGTGGTTTAGGGACGGCGTGGCGCAGTGGGAGAGTGGCCGTGTGCAACCCGAGGGTCACTGGTTCAAATCCCACCTAGAACCAACCTCGTCACGTCCGTTGTGTCCTGAGCAAGACACTTCACCCTTGCTCCTGATGGGTGCTAGTTGGCGCCTTGCATGGCAGCTCCCTCCATCAGTGTGTGAATGTGTGTGTGAATGGGTAAATGTGGAAGTAGTGTCAAAGCGCTTTGAGTACCTTGAAGGTAGAAAAGCGCTATACAAGTACAACCCATTTGTGCAGCCCTTTGGGGCACTAGTGATTTGGGGCTATATAAGTAAACATTGATTGATTGATTGATTAATATTAATACACTAAACATGTATTTAATATTTATACACTAAACATGTATTTAATATTAATACAAAAACATGTATTTAATTTTAATACACTAAACATATATTTAATATTAATACACTAAACATGTATTTAACATTCATACACTAAACATGTATTAAACATTTATACACTAAACATGTTTTTAATATTAATACAAAAACATGTATTTAATTTTAATACACTAAACATATATTTAATATTAATACACTAAACATGTATTTAATATTAATACAAAAACATGTATTTAATTTTAATAAACTAAACAAATATTTAATATTAATACACTAAACATGTATTAAATATTCATACACTAAACATGTATTTAATTTTCATTTAATAAACATGTAGTTATAATTCTTTGACTTAATATGTATTTAATAGTAATACAAAAACATGTATTTAATTTTAATAAACTAAACATATATTTAATATTAATACACTAAACATGTATTTAATATTGTTACACTAAACGTGTATTTACTATTTACACACTAAAAGTGTATTTAATATTAATACACTAAACATGTATTTAATATTAATACACTAAAGATGTATTTAATATTTATACACTAAACATGTATTTAATATTCATAAACTAAACATGTATTTAATATTAATACACTAAACATGTATTTAATATTAATACAAAACTGTATTTAATTTTAATAAACTAAATATATATTTAATATTAATACACTAAACATGTATTTAATATTCATAAACTAAACATGTATTTAACATTTATACACTAAACATGTATTTAATATTTATACACTAAACCTGTAGTTATTATTCATACACTAAACATGTATTTAATATTAATACACTAAACCTGTATTTAATATTTATACACTAAACATGTATTTAATATTAATACAAAAACATTTATTTAATTTTAATAAAGTAAACACATATTTAATATTAATACACTAAACATGTATTTAATATTTATACACTAAACATGTATTTAATATTCATACACTAAACATGTATTTAATATTTATACACTAAACATGTATTTAATATTAATACACTAAACATGTATTTAATATTGTTACACTAAACGTGTGTTTACTATTTACACACTAAAAGTGTAATTAATATTAATACACTAAACATGTATTTAATATTAATACACTAAAGATGTATTTAATATTTATACACTAAACATGTATTTAATATTCATAAACTAAACATGTATTTAATATTTATACACTAAACATGTATTTAATATTAATACAAAACATGTATTTAATTTTAATAAACTAAATATATATTTAATATTAATACACTAAACATGTATTTAATATTCATAAACTAAACATGTATTTAACATTTATACACTAAACATGTATTTAATATTTATACACTAAACCTGTAGTTATTATTCATACACTAAACATGTATTTAATATTAATACACTAAACCTGTATTTAATATATATACACTAAACATGTATTTAATATTAATACAAAAACATTTATTTAATTTTAATAAAGTAAACACATATTTAATATTAATACACTAAACATCTATTTAATATTTATACACTAAACATGTGTTTAATATTTATACACTAAACATGTATTTAATATTAATACACTAAATATTTATTTATTATTTATCCACTAAACATGTATTTAATATTCATAAACTAAACATGTATTTAATATTCATACACTAAACATGTATTTAATGTTAATACAAAAACATGTATTTAAGTTTAATAAACTAAACATATATTTAATATTAATACACTAAACATGTATTTAATATTTATACACAAACAAGTATTTCATATTCATACACTAAACATGTATTTAATATTCATACACTAAACATGTATTTAATATTCATACATTAAACATGTATTTAATATTTATACACTAAACATGTATTTAATATTCATACACTAAACATGTATTTAATATTCATACACTAAACATGTATTTAATATTAATACACTGAACATGTATTTAATAATCATATACTAAACATATATGTAATTATACACTAATCATATATTTAATATTCATACAGTAAACATGTATTTATTATCCTCTAAATAAGGCACACTTGGAAATAATGAATTTCTTTATGTGTGCAGTTGCGGCAGAAGTCCACAGGAGGGCGCATGTTCCCTCTTAATATGCCCGGTCCTCTCCGTCTCTCTCTCTCTCGTTTTCCTTTTTTTTTGTTTCTTTTATTTTTTTTTTACATAAGTTTGGTTTCTCATACACTTATATTTATACACTAAACATGTATTTAATATTAATACACTAAACATGTATTTAATATTTATACACTAAACATGTATTTAATATTTATACACTAAACATGTATTTAATATTAATACAAAAACATGTATTTAATTTTAATAAACTGTCATGCCCGGCTCTGCCGGTTAGTGTTTGGGGCACTTTGGTCCTCCGACCCGCAGGTGGAGCTGTCGGTTGCTGCGGGTTAGTGTTTGGGGCACTTTGGTCCTCCGACCCGCAGGTGGAGCTGGTCTGTGAAGACGTGCAACATCTCAGAGGGCTGCTGATTGGGCGGCCTATAAAAGGCCTCCCATCAGCATGCTCTCTCTCTCATGCTCTCTCTCTTTCTCTCTCTCGTCCCACAGGCACATTCGTTTGGTGACCGTATGGTCACGGCAACGACGGCCGGGATTAGCACCACACTAACACCCTTTTGGGACAACACTCATTTACTGATACATTCCTTGGTTAATTCACATTACTGATCACTGATACATGTTGTAAATAAAAGATCTGTTGGCTAAAATGTACAAATCGGTGTGGTCTCCCTTAATGTTACAGCCACTAACAAGCCAGTGGTTGTGACATATGGGGGCTCGTCCGATCTTTGGTAGTAACTTTAGGCTATGGTAATTCCTTCTACTGGCTATGGCAGCGTAGGAAGGTGCGTAGAGCTCTTTGTATTGAGTATTCCTTCTACTGGCTTTTGGAGCGTAGGAAGGTGAGTAGAGCTGAGTTACTAATTGTGTACTGCTGATAGTCAGTTGGGGCCTGTTATCAGTTAGTTAATTGGGGGATCTGCTGATTTGTACTTTTGAGGCTTTGTTTGACCGTGCAAGTGTAGGTAGACACTGAATTGTTTGTTCCAGCCATCTTGGTTGAGTTTCATTGCAGTTTGTAGCATTGCATTCAGCCTCTTAGGAGCTGTCGCCTTTATCCCCATCTAGTACGGGTTCTAGGTTCCTGCTGTCACAGAGCCTGGGCGAGGGCACCGCCTTGGAGAAACGGCTGAATCGGCTTTGTCGGGATGGTACGTCTCCACAGGTATTGGTGAGTAAATGATCCTCGTCCTCGGGCTCTGTGTGAAAATAGATTAGTCTAGTGGGGGGAAAATGTTTAGGGGGATGCTCCGAGGTTAGTTTGCTGTGTTAACATAACTGTAATGTTTTAGAGACCTGGTTAGATTGGTTGGAGAGAGAGAGCCTAGCGTAATTAGAGCTAGTTTTTGGTTGGGTTGTTTTTTCAGTAGTTTCATTGTTGGTTTGGTACAGTAGCCAGATTGGTACTGACGGCCTGGGTTGAGCAGGATGGAGGCTTTTGTGGAAGCACCATCTGAGAAATTGTTGTTTGCCCTTAATAAGGAACAGTTGTTGCAATTGGCAGAAAAGTATGGCATGGACTTGTCATCAGCCATTAGAACTGGTAAGAAGGGACCCTTGCGTGACTCCATTCACGAGTTTTTGTGTGAGCAGAGCATTTTGCCTTCAGGAAAAGGTGGTGACGCTCATGTGAAGGGTATGTCAGAGCCTATGCAGTCAGAGAGGGTAGGCATACTGACTTTTGAGCAAAAAAGAGAGATGAAGGCACTTGAATTTGAGTGGGCGCAACAGGCTAAGGAGAAAGAACGTCTTTTTGAACTGGAAAAAATCAAATTAGAACGAGAATTGCAACAGAAAGCAGATATGGAGAGACTCAAATTTGAAAAAGAAATGGATTTGAAAAAAGGTGAAATGGACCTTACAGTACAGCTTGAGAAAATTAAAATTGAACAGGATCGTTTGAAACTAATGTCAGAAGGTAAGATTAGTGGAAATCTGTCCGGGTCAAGTATGGATAGCATGGTAAAGTATGTTCCAAAGTTTGACGAACGTGACCCAGACGTGTTTTTCTCACTGTTTGAACAGATGGCCTCTGACAAAAAGTGGAGTGAAGAGGATAGAACGGTGCTTTTGCAAACTGTACTAGTAGGACGCGCACGGGAGGCATACTTGGCATTAACACCTGTTGATAGGCACAAGTATGCTGAGGTGAAAAAAGCGGTTTTGAAATGTTATGAACTGAATCCAGAAGCTTACAGACAACGTTTCAGAAACTGGCGTAAACGTGCTAATCAGACCCATGCTGAAGTGGCAAGAGAGTTGAGTACTTATTTTAACCGGTGGCTCACTTCAGAGTCTGTCTCAACTTACGAAAATTTGCGTGATTTGTTGATTTTGGAGCAGTTTAAGAACATTGTACCAGATCGAATTGCAACCTACATTAATGAGCAAAAGGCAAAGTCAGTGGAGGAGGCAGCCTCGCTTGCTGATACCTTTGTGTTGACTCATAAACGTAAGCCTTACAGCAGTCCTCCACGGTATAATAGCCACCAACGTTATGATCCTGCTCGTTCTCCTCCACAACGTTCTCCTCCTCGTTATGGTCGTAGTTCAAATCGATCCAATTATGGCAATTCCAGTAATGTTCCTAAATTTGATAATGGAAGTAGCAAATCTCGCCCAAGCCCGACGGATAAATGTCATTACTGTTTGCAGGAGGGACATTGGAAAAAGGACTGCCCGCTGTTGAAAGGCCGTAAATCTAATGCCAAGGTAGCTGGGTGTGTTTCTGTTGTGCATCCAGTTGATTTTGACGTCTCTGATCTAACACCGTTACCTCGTTTGGAAGTTCATTGTGAGCAAGTGATTGAAGATGGTGCATCTGTGTCAGACGAGCAGACGAAATCAGTAGAGTCAGCTGCGTCTGATTTCGCTCCATTCATTAGTGATGGCTGGGTGTCATTGGTTGGAGAGACACAAAAAGTTCCAGTTAAAATCTTAAGAGACACTGGGGCATCTGAGAGTTTCATTTCTGGAGCAGTTTTGCCATTTTCCACAGCATCTGACACTGGGAAATGTGTTTTGATTAGAGGAATAGGCATGCAGTCATTTTCTGTACCGTTGCACAAAATTCACTTGTATTCAGGATTTGTGAATGGGGAGGTGACTATTGCTGTGAGACCGTCTCTGCCTATGCAGGATATCCATGTAATTCTGGGGAACAATTTGGGTGGGTGTTTAGTTTCTCCACCTCCAGTTGTTACACCTGTACCGCTATCTGTAGAGGAGCCAGACGCGTGTTGTCAAGAATTCCCAGAAGTGTTTACTGCTTGTGCTGTGACTAGGGCAATGTCTCGCACGCAGGCGCAATCGTCGGATGTGTCCAAATCTGTGCCTATTTTTGTTCCTGAGCTGCCCGAACCTCTGTCATGTCAAGATTTAATTGAGGCACAAAAGAATGATCAGAGCTTTGAGAAATATTTTGCCTTAGTTTCTACTGATCCAACGATGGGTTACTTCATTCAGAATGGCGTTTTGCTGCATACGTGGTTGCCAGGTGTTGATCCTGAAGTGGCAGGTCAGGTGATTCAAGTGATGGTACCTGACAAATACCGTGATTTGATTTTGAGAACAGCCCATGGAGCAGAGTCTGGGCATTTTGGAGTTAAGAAAACCTACCGACGTCTTTTGGAACATTTTTACTGGCCACGGATGAAACGCCATGTATCTAGATTTGTCAAAGCATGTCATGTTTGCCAGGTTGCGAAACAGAGTACTCCCATTAAACCTGCACCACTTCAACCTATTCCGTCTGTTGGCACACCATTTGAGCATCTCATTATTGATTGTGTAGGTCCACTACCCCCTTCGAAATCTGGTTGTGTGTACCTCTTTACCATCACGTGCCAGGCCACTCGGTATCCAGCAGCGTATGCCTTGAGAACAATTACCACAAGGTCAATATTGAAATGTTTGTCTAAATTCATTTCTGTCTTTGGCATTCCAAAGGTAATTCAGAGCGACAGAGGGTCTAACTTTACCTCCAGAACATTTGCTGCAGCGTTGAAGTCGATGCAGGTGAAGCACAATTTGAGCAGCGCGTATCACGCACAGAGTCAGGGGGCATTGGAGCGCTGGCATGCCACGTTGAAGTCTCTCTTGCGCGCTTACTGTGTTGAGATGCGGAGAGATTGGGAGGAGGCGTTGCCATGGCTCTTGTTGTCTGCGCGTGGTGTAGTTCAAGAAAGCACTGGTTTTAGTCCAAATGACCTAGTCTTTGGCCACAAAGTCCGGACCTCACTGTCTGTTTTAAATGCCAATCTGGATCTGCAGAACACTCCCGTCAGTTTCACTGAGTATGTAGATGGTTTTCGTCGTAGGCTGTTGCTTGCATGGAAAGAAGCAACCGAGCATTTGACTAAAGCTCAGGTGAAAATGAAGCTGCGTTATGACCGTAAAGCGAAGATCAGAGTTTTCAATCCAGGTGATCAAGTTTTAGCTTTGCTGCCCATTCCGGGGTCACCATTTACAGCAAAATACTCTGGTCCATTTACGGTTATGAGCCAAGTGTCAGATCTCAATTATTTACTGTCAACTCCTGATCGTAAACGATCACAGCAACTGTGTCATGTGAATTTACTCAAGCCTTACCACTCTGCAGGTTCCGACAAGGCGGGTGGGATTGCTGCGAGTCCAGTGGGTCTAGCCGTTGGGGTTGGGGAACCGCTCAACTGGCCGGAGGTGGCAGCTTGGGATGAAGTGCGCGCACCTGATGATTCAGTGTTACACGGGCGCTTAGATAATACTCAGCAGTTAAAGGAGCTAGATAGTCTCCTCGGTCATTTAAGTGAGGTACAGCGTAAACAGTTGTCGGATTTGATTTTTGAGTTTTTGCCTTTGTTTTCCGACACTCCAACCTGTACCACACTAATTGAACATGACATTGACACACAGGGGGCCCGCCCAATACGACAAAGATTTTATCGAGTGGCTCCTGATAAACAGAAGAGTATGGAGGACAGTGTGCAGTATCTGCTTGATCATGGTCTCGCCAAACCATCTTACTCCAGTTGGGCATCGCCATGTCTACTGGTGAAAAAGTCAGATAACACCTATAGATTCTGTACGGATTATAGGAAAGTAAATGCTGTGACTAGACCAGATTCTTTTCCATTGCCACGTATCGAGGACTGTGTGGATCAGGTTGGGAGTGCTCGTTATGTCAGCAAATTTGATTTATTGAAAGGTTACTATCAAGTGCCTTTGACGCAGAGAGCGCAGGAGATATCTGCATTCATTACCTCTTCCGGTTTGTACTCGTATACTCGAATGAGCTTCGGTTTGCGGAATGCTCCTGCAACCTTCCAACGGCTCATGAATAGGGTCGTTGGGGGGCTGCAGGGGTGCTCGGTTTATTTGGACGACGCCGTTTGTCATTCAGACAGTTGGGACGAACATTTGGCTCGCATTCGAGCGCTTTTCCAGAGGTTGGTGGCAGCAAACCTCACAGTAAATTTAGCGAAATGCGAGTTTGCGCGTGCCACAGTCGTCTATTTGGGTAAAGTAGTCGGCCAGGGGATGGTGCGGCCCGTTAACGCAAAGGTGGCAGCTATTGATAATTTCCCTGTGCCGGCGACGAAGAAAGAACTTATGCGCTTTTTGGGTATGATCGGGTACTACCGCAATTTTTGCTGCAATTTTTCAACTGTTGTATCTCCTCTGACCAATTTGTTGAAGGGTGGCGCCAAATTCATTTGGTCGGAGGAGTGTCAGCAGGCTTTCCAGAATGCAAAGCTTTTGTTAACATCAGCTCCGGTCCTGGCTGCACCCAAACTGGATCTGCCATTCCAGCTGCAGGTGGATGCAAGCCAGGTGGGAGCAGGTGCGGTCCTCCTGCAGGCTGATGATGGAGTAGCCAGACCGGTTTGCTATTTTTCAAAAAAATTCAACAAATACCAATTTAATTATTCAGAGATTGAAAAGGAAGCATTAGCATTGATTTGGGCATTGCAACACTTTGAAGTCTATGTGGGAGGGGGTCTCCATCCAATTGTGGTCTACTCAGATCACAACCCTCTCACTTTTCTACAGTCTTTCAAAGGGTCCACCAACCAGCGCCTGTTGCGCTGGGCACTGTTTCTGCAGCCATTCCACCTGTTGATCCGCCATATTCGCGGGGTGGAAAATGTAATGGCTGATGCGCTCTCTCGGGCTCTGGACCAGGAGGTCTAATCATCTCCACTCACTCCTAACCTGCGGTTTTTCTCTGTTTCCCTTAAAGGTCGCTGTCCGGGTACCAGGATTTGCTGGGTGCAGGGAAGGTCGGAGGGTAAGGAGGGTGTTTGGGATGGTTTGGGTTCTGGTTGGTCTGGGGTGGAGGGGAGGTGCGTCATTGGGACTAGAATATAGCTACTGGGGCTACTGTAGGTTTTGGTTTTCTATTTTTTGATGGTGCTTCAGAGACCCAGTTAACACGGGTCTCTGTTTTTAAGGGGGGGGATGTCATGCCCGGCTCTGCCGGTTAGTGTTTGGGGCACTTTGGTCCTCCGACCCGCAGGTGGAGCTGTCGGTTGCTGCCGGTTAGTGTTTGGGGCACTTTGGTCCTCCGACCCGCAGGTGGAGCTGGTCTGTGAAGACGTGCAACATCTCAGAGGGCTGCTGATTGGGCGGCCTATAAAAGGCCTCCCATCAGCATGCTCTCTCTCTCATGCTCTCTCTCTTTCTCTCTCTCGTCCCACAGGCACATTCGTTTGGTGACCGTATGGTCACGGCAACGACGGCCGGGATTAGCACCACACTAACACCCTTTTGGGACAACACTCATTTACTGATACATTCCTTGGTTAATTCACATTACTGATCACTGATACATGTTGTAAATAAAAGATCTGTTGGCTAAAATGTACAAATCGGTGTGGTCTCCCTTAATGTTACAGCCACTAACAAGCCAGTGGTTGTGACAAAACTAAACATATATTTAATATTAATACACTAAACATGTATTTAATATTCATACACTAAACATGTATTTAATATTAATACACTAAACATGTATTTAATATTAATACAAAAACATGTATTTAATTGTAATAAACTAAACATATATTTAATATTAATACACTAAACATGTATTTAATAGTTTTACACTAAACGTGTATTTAATATTTATACACTAAAAGTGTATTTAATATTAATGCACTAAACATGTATTTAATATTAATACACTAAACATGTATTTAATATTTATACACTAAACATGTATTTAATATTCATACACTAAACATGTATTTAATATTAATACACTAAACATGTATTTAACATTTATACACTAAACATGTAGTTAATATTCATACACTAAACATGTATTTAATATTAATACACTAAACATGTATTTAATATTTATACACTAAACCTGTAGTTATTATTCATACACTAAACATGTATTTAATATTAATACACTAAACCTGTATTTAATATTAATACACTAAACATGTATTTAATATTAATACACTAAACATGTATTTAATAATTATACACTAAAATGGAATTTAATAATAGACAAAACATGTATTTAATATTTTCACACTAAACTTGTATTTAATATTCATACACTAAACATGTATTTAATATTCATACACTAAACATGTAGTTATTATTCATACACTAAACATGTATTTAATATTAATACACTAAACATGTATTTAATATTTATACACTAAACATGTAGTTATTATTCATACACTAAACATGTATTTAATATTAATACACTAAACATGTATTTAATATTTATAAACTAAACATGTATTTAATATTTATACACTAAACATGTATTTAATATTAATACAAAAACATGTATTTAATTTTAATGAACTAAATATAAATTTAATATTAATACACTAAACATGTATTTAATATTCATAAACTAAACAATATTTATACACTAAACATGTATTTAATATTCATACACTAAACATGTAGTTATTATTCATACACTAAACATGTATTTAATATTAATACACTAAACCTGTATTTAATATTTATACACTAAACATGTATTTAATATTAAAACACTAAACATGTATTTAATATTTATACACTAAACATGTATTTAATATTTATACACTAAATATGTATTTATTATATATCCACTAAACTTGTATTTAATATTCATAAACTAAACATGTATTTAATATTCATACACTAAACGTGTATTTAATATTCATACACTAAACATGTATTTAATATTAATACAAAAACATGTATTTAAGTTTAATAAACTAAACATATATTTAATATTAATACACTAAAGATCTATTTAATATGTATACAGTAAACATGTATTGAATATTCATACACTAAACATGTATTTAATATTCATACACTAAACATGTATTTAATATTCATACACTAAACTTGTATTTAATATTCATACACTAAACATGTATTTAATATTAATACACTAAACATGTATTTAATATCTATACACTAAACATGTATTTAATATTAATACAAAAACATGTATTTAATTTTAATAAACTAAACATATATTTAATATTTATACACTAAACATATATTTAACATTTATACACTAAACATGAATTTAATATTAATACACTAAACATATATTTGAGATTTATACACTTAACAAGTATTTAATATTAATACAAAAACATGTATTTAATTTTAATAAACTAAACATATATTTAATATTATTACACTAAACATGTATGTAATATTTATACACTAAACATGTATTCAATATTCATACACTAAACATTTAGTTATTATTTATACACTAAACATGTATTTAATATTAATATACTAAACATGTATTTAATATTAATACACTAAACATGTATATAATGTTAATACACTAAACATGTATTTAATATTTATACACTAATCATCTATTTAATACTAATACTCTAATCATGTATTTAATATTTATACACTAAATATGTATTTAATATTTATACACTTAACATGTATTTAATATTTACACACGAAACATGTATTTAATATTTATACACTAAACATGCATTTAATATTCATACATTAAACATGTATTCAATATTCATACACTAAACATGTATTTAATATTCATACATTAAACATGTGTTTAATATTTATACACTAAACATGTATTTAATATTCACACACGAAACTTGTATTTAATATTTATACACTACATATGTATTTAATATTCATACATTAAACATGTATTTAATATTCATACACTAAACATGTATTTAATATTTATACACTAAACATGTATTTAATATTCATACACTAAACATGTACTTAATATTCATACACTAAACATGTATTTAATATTAATACACTGATTATGTATTTAATAATCATATACTAAACGTATATGTAATTATACACTAATCATATATTTAATTTTCATACACTAAACATGTATTTAATATTCATACACTAAACGTGTATTTAATATTAATACACTGAACATGTTATTTAATATTAATACACTAAACATGAATTTAATATTTATACACTAAACATGTATTTAATATTCATACACTAAAAATGTATTTAATATTAATACACTAAACATGTATTTGATATTTATACACTAAACATGTATTTAACATTTATACACTAAACATGTATTTAATATTCATACACTAAACATGTAGTTATTATTTATACACTAAACATGTGTTTAATATTAATACACTAAACCTGTAGTTATTATTCATACACTAAACATGAATTTAATATTAATACACTAAACCTGTATTTAATATTTATACACTAAACATGTATTTAATATTAATACAAAAACATGTATTTAATTTTAATAAAGTAAACACATATTTAATATAATACACTAAACATGTATTTAATATTTATACACTAAACATGTATTTAATATTCATACACTCAACATGTATTTAATATTAATACACTAAATATTTATTTATTATTTATCCACTAAACATGTATTTAATATTCATAAACTAAACATGTATTTAATATTCATACACTAAACGTGTATTTAATATTCATACACTAAACATGTATTTAATATTAATACAAAAACATGTATTTAAGTTTAATAAACTAAACATATATTTATAATTAATACACTAAACATGTATTTAATATTTATACACCAAACATGTATTTAATATTCATACACTAAACATGTATTTAATATTAATACACTGAACATGTATTTAATAATCATATACCAAACATATATGTAATTATATACTAATCATATATTTAATATTCATACAGTAAACATGTATTTATTATCCTCTAAATAAGGCACACTTGGAAATAATGAATTTCTTTATGTGTGCAGTTGCGGCAGAAGTCCACAGGAGGGGGCACGTTCCCTCTTAATAAGTCCGGTCCTCTCCGTCTCTCTCTCTCTCTTTTTCCTTTTTTTTGTTTCACTTATTTTTTTTTACATTCGTTTGGTTTCTCATACACTTATATTTATACACTAAACATGTATTTAATATTAATACACTAAACATGTATTTAATATTTATACACTAAACATGTATTTAATATTTATACACTAAACGTGTTTAATATTAATACAAAAACATGTATTTAATTTTAATAAACTAAACATATATTTAATATTAATACACTAAACATGTATTTAATATTCATACACTAAACATGTATATAATATTCATACACTAAACATGTATTTAATATTCATACACTAAACATGTATTTAATATTAATACAAAAACATGTATTTAATTTTAATAAACTAAACATATATTTGATATTAATACAGTAAACATGTATTTAACATTTATACACTAAACATGTATATAATATTAATACACTAAACATGTATTTAATATTTATACACTAAACATGTATCTAATATTAATACAAACACATGTATTTAATTTTAATAAACTAAACATATATTTAATATTTATACACTAAACATGTTTTTAATATTAATACAATAAACATGTATTTAATAATTATACACTAAAATGGAATTTAATAATAGACTAAACATGTATTTAATATTTTCACACTAAACTTGTATTTAATATTCATACACTAAACATGTATTTAATATTCATACACTAAACATGTAGTTATTATTCATACACTAAACATGTATTTAATATTAATACACTAAACATGTATTTAATATTTTTACACTAAACATGTATTTAATATTCATACACTAAACATGTATTTAATATTAATACAAAAACATGTATTTAATTGTAATAAACTAAATGTATATTTAATATTAATACACTAAACATGTATTTAATATTCATAAACTAAACATGTATTTAACATTTATACACTAAACATGTATTTAATATTCATACACTAAACATGTAGTTATTATTTATACACTAAACATGTATTTAATATTAATACACTAAACATGTATTTAATATTTATACACTAAACATGTATTTAATATTAATACACTCAATATGTATTTATTATATATCCACTAAACATGTATTTAATATTCATACACTAAACATGTATTTAATATTAATACACTAAACATGTATTTAACATTTATACACTAAACATGTAGTTAATATTCATACACTAAACATGTATTTAATATTAATACACTAAACATGTATTTAATATTTATACACTAAACCTGTAGTTATTATTCATACACTAAACATGTATTTAATATTAATACACTAAACCTGTATTTAATATTAATACACTAAACATCTATTTAATATTAATACACTAAACATGTATTTAATATTTATACACTGAACATGTATTTAATAGTTATACACTAATCATGTATTTAATATTCATACACTAAATATGTATTTAATATTCACACACTTAACATGTATTTAATATTTATATACGAAACATGTATTTAATATTTATACACTAAACATGTATTTAATATTCATACATTAAAAATGTATTTAATATTCATACACTACACATGAATTTAATATTCATACATTAAACATGTATTTAATATTTATACACTAAACATGTATTTAATATTCATACACTAAACATGTATTTAATATTTATACACTAAACACGTATTTAATATTCATACATTAAACATGTATTTAATATTCACACACTAAACATGTATTTAATATTTATACATTAAACATGTATTTAATATTAATACACTAAACATGTATTTAATATTTATACACTAAACATGTATTTAATATTCGTACACAAAACATGTATTTAATATTTTTACACTAAACATGTATTTAATATTCATACATTAAACATGTATTTAATATTCATACACTAAACATGTATTTAATATTTATACACTAAACATGTATTTAATATTCATACACTAAACATGTATTTAATATTCATACAAAAAACATGTATTTAATTTTAATAAACTAAACATATATTTAATATTAATACACTAAACATGTAGTTATTATTTATACACTAAACATGTATTTAATATTAATACAGTAAACATGTATTTAATATTAATACACTAAAAATGTATTTAATATTAATACAAAAACATGTATTTAATTTTAATAAACTAAATATATATTTAATATTAATACACTAAACATGTATTTAATATTCATAAACTAAACATGTATTCAACATTTATACACTAAACATGTATTTAATATTCATACAAAAAACATGTATTTAATTTTTAATAAACTAAACATATATTTAATATTAATACACTAAACATGTATTTAATATTCATACACTAAACATGTATTTAATATTCATACACTAAACATGTAGTTATTATTCATACACTAAACATGTATTTAATATTAATACAGTAAACATGTATTAAATACTTATACACTAAACATGTATTTAATATGCATTCAATAAATATGTAGTTATTATTCTTACACTTATTATGTATTTAATATTAATACAAAAACATGTATTTAATTTTAATAAACTAAACATATATTTAATATTAATACACTAAACATGTATTTAATATTTATACACTAAACATGGAATTAATATTCATACACTAAACATGTAGTTATTATTTATAAACTAAACATGTATTTAATATTAATACAGTAAACATGTATTAAATATTTATACACTAAAAATGTATTTAATATTAATACAAAAACATGTATTTAATTTTAATAAACTAAATATATATTTAATATTAATACACTCAACATGTATTTAATATTTTTACACTAAATGTGTATTTAATATTCATACACTAAAAGTGTATTTAATATTCATACACTAAACATGTGTTTAATATTAATACACTAAATATGTATTTATTATTCATACACTAAACTTGTATTTAATATTTATACACTAAACATGTATTTAATATTAATACACTAAATATGTATTTATTATATATCCACTAAACATGTATTTAATATTCATAAACAAAATATATATTTAATATTAATACACCAAACATGTATTTAATATTAATACACTAAACATGTATTTAATATTTTACACTAAACATGTATTTAATATTCATACACTAAACATGTATTTAATATTCATACACTAAACATGCATTTAATATTAATACAAAAACATGTATTTAATTGTAATAAACTAAATATATATTTAATATTAATACACTAAACATGTATTTAATATTCATAAACTAAACATGTATTTAACATTTATACACTAAACATGTATTTAATATTCATACACTAAACATGTAGTTATTATTTATACACTAAACATGTATTTAATATTAATACACTAAACATGTATTTAATATTAATACACTAAACATGTATTTAATATTTATACAGTAAACATGTATTGAATATTCATACACTAAACATGTATTTAACATTTATACACGAAACATGTATTTAATATTCATACACTAAACATGTATTTAATATTCATACATTAAACATGTATTTAATATTAATACACTAAACATGTATTTAATATTTATACACTAAACATGTATTTAATATTAATACAAAAACATGTATTTAATTTTAATAAACTAAACATATATTTAATATTATTACACTAAACATGTATTTAATATTTATACACTGAACATGTATTTAATATTCATACACTAAACATTTAGTTATTATTTATACACTAAACATGTATTTAATATTAATACACTAAACATGTATTTAATATTAATACACTAAACACGTATTTAATATTAATACACTAAACATGTATTTAATATTTATACACTAATCATGTATTTAATATTAATACACTAATCATGTATTTAATATTCATACACTAAATATGTATTTAATATTTATACACTTAACATGTATTTAATATTTATACACTAAATATGTATTTAATATTCATACATTAAAAATGTATTTAATATTCATACACTAAACATGTATTTAATATTCATACATTAAACATGTATTTATTATTTATACACCAAACATGTATTTAATATTCGTACACGAAACATGTATTTAATATTTATACACTAAACATGTATTTAATATTCATACATTAAACATGTATTTAATATTCATACACTAAACATGTATTTAATATTTATACACTAAACATGTATTTAATATTAATACACTAAACATGTATTTAATATTTATACACTAAACATGTAGTTATTATTCATACACTAAACATGCATTTAACATTTATACACTAAACATGTATTTAATATAAATACAAAAACATGTATTTAATTTTAATAAACTAAACATTTAATATGAATACACTAAACATGTATTTAATATTCATACACTAAACATGTAGTTATTATTTATACACTAAACATGTATTTAATATTTATACACTAAACATGTATTTAATATTAATACACTAAACATGTATTTAATATTAATACACTAAACATGTATTTAATATTTATACACTAATCATGTATTTAATATTAATACTCTAATCATGTATTTAATATTTACACGCGAAACATGTATTTAATATTTATACACTAAACATGTATTTAATATTCATACATTAAACATGTATTTAATATTCATACACTAAACATGTATTTAATATTCATACATTAAACATGTATTTAATATTTATACACTAAATATGTATTTAATATTCATACACGAAACTTGTATTTAATATGTATATACTACACATGTATTTAATATTCATACATTAAACATGTATTTAATATTCATACACTAAACATGTATTTAATATTAATACACTGAACATGTATTTAATATTAATACACTAAACATGTATTTAATATTTATACACTAAACATGTAGTTATTATTCATACACTAAACATGCATTTAACATTTATACACTAAACATGTATTTAATATAAATACAAAAACATGTATTTAATTTTAATAAACTAAACATTTAATATGAATACACTAAACATGTATTTAATATTCATACACTAAACATGTAGTTATTATTTATACACTAAACATGTATTTAATATTTATACACTAAACATGTATTTAATATTTTTACACTAAACGTGTATTTAATATTTATACACTAAAAGTGTATTTAATATTTATACACTAAACATGTATTTAATATTAATACACTAAACATGTAGTTATTATTCATACACTAAACATGTATTTAATATTAATACACTAAACATGTATTTAATATTAATACACTAAACATGTAGTTATTATTCATACACTAAACATGTTTTTAATATTTATACACTAATCATGTATTTAATATTAATACATTAAACATGTATTTAATATTTATACACTAATCATCTATTTAATATTAATACTCTAATCATGTATTTAATATTTATACACTAAATATGTATTTAATATTCATACACTTAACATGTATTTAATATTCACACACGAAACATGTATTTAATATTTATACACTAAACATGTATTTAATATTCATACATTAAACATTTATTTAATATTCATACACTAAACATGTATTTAATATTCATACATTAAACATGTATTTAATATTCATACACTAAACATGTATTTAATATTCATACACGAAACTTGTATTTAATATTTATACACTACACATGTATTTAATATTCATACACTAAACATGTATTTAATATTCTTACACTAAACATGTATTTAATATTTATACACTAAACATGTATTTAATATTCATACACTAAACATGTATTTAATATTCATACACTAAACATGTATTTAATATTAATAAACTGATTTTGTATTTAATAATCATATACTAAATGTATATGTAATTATACACTAATCATATATTTAATTTTCATACAGTAAACATGTATTTAATATTTCTACACTAAACATGTATTTAATATTCATACACTAAACATGTATTTAATATTAATATACTGAACATGTATTTAATATTAATACACTAAACATGTATTTAATATTTATACACTAAACATGTATTTAATATTCATACACTAAACATGTATTTAATATTAATACACTAAACATGTATTTAATATTCATAAACTAAACATGTATTTAACATTTATACACTAAACATGTATTTAATATTCATACACTAAACATGTAGTTATTATTTATACACTAAACATGTATTTAATATTAATACACTAAACCTGTAGTTATTATTCATACACTAAACATGTATTTAATATTAATACACTAAACCTGTATTTAATATTTATACACTAAACATGTATTTAATATTAATACAAAAACATGTATTTAATTTTAATAAAGTAAACACATATTTAATATTAATACACTAAACATGTATTTAATATTTATACACTAAACATGTATTTAATATTCATACGCTAAACATGTATTTAATATTAATACACTAAATATTTATTTATTATTTATCCACTAAACATGTATTTAATATTCATAAACTAAACATGTATTTAATATTCATACACTAAACGTGTATTTAATATTCATACACTAAACATGTATTTAATATGAATACAAAAACATGTATTTAAGTTTAATAAACTAAACATATATTTAATATTAATACATTAAACATGTATTTAATATTTATACACCAAACATGTATTTAATATTCATACACTAAACATGTATTTAATATTCATACACTAAACATGTATTTAATATTCATACACTAAACATGTATTTAATATTAATACACTGAACATGTATTTAATAATCATATAGCAAACATAGATGTAATTATATACTAATCATATATTTAATATTCATACAGTAAACATGTATTTATTATCCTCTAAATAAGGCACACTTGGAAATAATGAATTTCTTTATGTGTGCAGTTGCGGCAGAAGTCCACAGGAGGGCGCACGTTCCCTCTTAATAAGTCCGGTCCTCTCTGTCTCTCTCTCTCTCTTTTTCCTTTTTTTTTGTTTCTTTTATTTTTTTTTACATACGTTTGGTTTCTCATACACTTATATTTATACACTAAACATGTATTTAATATTAATACACTAAACATGTATTTAATATTTATACACTAAACATGTATTTAATATTAATACACTAAACATGTATTTAATATTAATACAAAAACATGTATTTAATTTTAATAAACTAAACATATATTTAATATTAATACACTAAACATGTATTAAACATTCATACACTAAACATGTATTTAATATTAATACACTAAACATGTATTTAATATTTATACACTAAACATGTATTTAATTTTAATACACTAAACATATATTTAATATTTATACACTAAACATGTTTTTAATATTAATACACTAAACATGTATTTAATATTAATACACTAAACATGTATTTAATAATTATACACTAAAATGGAATTTAATAGTAGACTAAACATGTATTTAATATTTTCACACTAAACTTGTATTTAATATTCATACACTAAACATGTATTTAATATTCATACACTAAACAAGTAGTTATTATTCATACACTAAACATGTATTTAATATTAATACACTAAAAATGTATTTAATATTTTTACACTAAACATGTATTTAATATTCATACACTAAACATGTATTTAATATTAATACACTAAACATGTATTTAATATTCATACAAAAACATGTATTTAATTGTAATAAACTAAATATATATTTAATATTAATACACTAAACATGTATTTGATATTCATAAACTAAACATGTATTTAACATTTATACACTAAACATGTATTTAATATTCATACACTAAACATGTAGTTATTATTTATACACTAAACATGTATTTAATATTAATACACTAAACATGTATTTAATATTTATACACTAAACATGTATTTAATATTAATACAAAAACATGTATTTAAGTTTAATAAACTAAACATATATTTAATATTAATACACTAAACATGTATTTAATATTTATACAGTAAACATGTATTGAATATTCATACACTAAACATTTGTTTAATATTCATACACTAAACATGTATTTAATATTCATACACTAAACATGTATTTAATATTAATACAAAAACATTTATTTAATTTTAATAAAGTAAACACATATTTAATATTAATACACTAAACATGTATTTAATATTTATACACTAAACATGTATTTAATATTTATACACTAAACATGTATTTAATATTAATACACTAAATATTTATTTATTATTCATCCACTAAACATGTATTTAATATTTATACACTAAACATGTATTTAATATTAATACAAAAACATGTATTTAAGTTTAATACACTAAACATGTATTTAATATTTATACACTAAACATATATTTAATATTAATACACTAAACATGCATTTAATATTCATACACAAACATGTATTTAATATTCATACACTAAACATGTATTTAATAATCATATACCAAACATATATGTAATTATATACTAATCATATATTTAATATTCATACAGTAAACATGTATTTATTATCCTCTAAATAAGGCACACTTGGAAAGAATGAATTTCTTTATGTGTGCAGTTGCGGCAGAAGTCCACAGGAGGGTGCACGTTCCCTCTTAATATGCCCGGTCCTCTCCGTCTCTCTCTCTCTTTCTTTTTCCTTTTTTTTTGTTTCTTTTATTTATTTTTTTTACATAAGTTTTGTTACTCATACACTTATATTTATAAACTAAACATGTAATTAATATTCATACATTAAACATGTATTTAATATTTATACACTAAACATGTATTTAATATTCGTACACGAAACATGTATTTAATATTTATACACTAAACATGTATTTAATATTCATACATTAAACATGTATTTAATATTCATACACTAAACATGTATTTAATATTCATACATTAAACATGTATTTAATATTTATACACTAAACATGTATTTAATATTCATACACGAAACTTGTATTTAATATGTATACACTACACATGTATTTAATATTCATACATTAAACATGTATTTAATATTCATACACTAAACATGTATTTAATATTAATACACTGAACATGTATTTAATATTAATACACTAAACATGTATTTAATATTTATACACTAAACATGTAGTTATTATTCATACACTAAACATGCATTTAACATTTATACACTAAACATGTATTTAATATAAATACAAAAACATGTATTTAATTTTAATAAACTAAACATTTAATATGAATACACTAAACATGTATTTAATATTCATACACTAAACATGTAGTTATTATTTATACACTAAACATGTATTTAATATTTATACAAAAACATGTAGTTAATTGTAATAAACTAAATATATATTTAATATTAATACACTAAACATGTATTTAATATTCATAAACTAAACATGTATTTAACATTTATACACTAAACATGTATTTAATATTCATACACTAAACATGTAGTTATTATTTATACACTAAACATGTATTTAATATTAATACACTAAACATGTATTTAATATTTATACACTAAACGTGTATTTAATATTAATACTCTCAATATGTATTTATTATATATCCACTAAACATGTATTTAATATTCATACACTACACGTGTATTTAATATTCATACACTAAACATGTATTTAATATTAATACAAAAACATGTATTTAAGTTTAATAAACTAAACATATATTTAATATTAATACACTAAACATGTATTTAATATTTATACACCAAATATGTATTTAATATTCATACACTAAACATGTATTTAATATTCATACACTAAACATGTATTTAATATTCATACACTAAACATGTATTTAATATTAATACACTAAACATGTATTTAATATTAATACAAAAACATGTATTTAATTTTAATAAACTAAACATATATTTAATATTAATACACTAAACATGTATTTAACATTTATACACTAAACATGTATTTAATATTAATACACTAAACATGTATTTAATATTTATACACTAAACATGTATTTAATATTAATACAAAAACATGTATTTAATTTTAATAAACTAAACATATATTTAATATTTATACACTAAACATGTATTTAACATTCATACACTAAACAAGTATTTAATATTAATACACTAAACATGTATTTAATATGTATACACTAAACATGTATTTAATATTAATACAAAAACATGTATTTAATTTTAATATATTAAATATTTATTTAATATTAATACACTAAACATGTATTTAATATTCATACACTGAACATGTATTTAATATTTATACACTAAACATGTAGTTATTATTTATACACTAAATATGTATTTAATATTCATACAATAAACATGTAGTTATTATTCTTACACATATTATGTATTTAATATTTATACACTAAACATGTATTTAATATTCATACACTAAACATTTAGTTATTATTCATACAGTAAACATGTATTTAATATTAATACACTAAACATGTATTTAATATTAATACACTAAACGTGTATTTAATATTTATACACTAATCATGTATTTAATATTAATACTCTAATCATGTATTTAATATTTACACACGAAACATGTATTTAATATTTATACACTAAACATGTATTTAATATTCATACATTAAACATGTATTTAATATTCATACACTAAACATGTATTTAATATTCATACATTAAACATGTATTTAATATTTATACACTAAACATGTATTTAATATTCATACACGAAACTTGTATTTAATATGTATACACTACACATGTATTTAATATTCATACATTAAACATGTATTTAATATTCATACACTAAACATGTATTTAATATTAATACACTGAACATGTATTTAATATTAATACACTAAACATGTATTTAATATTTATACACTAAACATGTAGTTATTATTCATACACTAAACATGCATTTAACATTTATACACTAAACATGTATTTAATATAAATACAAAAACATGTATTTAATTTTAATAAACTAAACATTTAATATGAATACACTAAACATGTATTTAATATTCATACACTAAACATGTAGTTATTATTTATACACTAAACATGTATTTAATATTTATACACTAAACATGTATTTAATATTTTTACACTAAACGTGTATTTAATATTTATACACTAAAAGTGTATTTAATATTTATACACTAAACATGTATTTAATATTAATACACTAAACATGTAGTTATTATTCATACACTAAACATGTATTTAATATTAATACACTAAACATGTATTTAATATTAATACACTAAACATGTAGTTATTATTCATACACTAAACATGTTTTTAATATTTATACACTAATCATGTATTTAATATTAATACACTAAACATGTATTTAATATTTATACACTAATCATCTATTTAATATTCATAAACTAAACATGTATTTAATATTCATACACTACACGTGTATTTAATATTCATACACTAAAAATGTATTTAATATTAATACAAAAACATGTATTTAAGTTTAATAAACTAAACATATATTTAATATTAATACACTAAACATGTATTTAATATTTATACACCAAATATGTATTTAATATTCATACACTAAACATGTATTTAATATTCATACACTAAACATGTATTTAATATTCATACACTAAACATGTATTTAATATTAATACACTAAACATGTATTTAATATTAATACAAAAACATGTATTTAATTTTAATAAACTAAACATATATTTAATATTAATACACTAAACATGTATTTAACATTTATACACTAAACATGTATTTAATATTAATACACTAAACATGTATTTAATATTTATACACTAAACATGTATTTAATATTAATACAAAAACATGTATTTAATTTTAATAAACTAAACATATATTTAATATTTATACACTAAACATGTATTTAACATTCATACACTAAACAAGTATTTAATATTAATACACTAAACATGTATTTAATATGTATACACTAAACATGTATTTAATATTAATACAAAAACATGTATTTAATTTTAATATATTAAACATTTATTTAATATTAATACACTAAACATGTATTTAATATTCATACACTGAACATGTATTTAATATTCATACACTAAACATGTAGTTATTATTTATACACTAAATATGTATTTAATATTCATACAATAAACATGTAGTTATTATTCTTACACATATTATGTATTTAATATTTATACACTAAACATGTATTTAATATTCATACACTAAACATTTAGTTATTATTCATACACTAAACATGTATTTAATATTAATGCACACAAATGTATTTAATATTAATACACTAAACATGTATTTAATATTTATACACTAATCATGTATTTAATATTAATACTCTAATCATGTATTTAATATTTACACACGAAACATGTATTTAATATTTATACACTAAACATGTATTTAATATTCATACATTAAACATGTATTTAATATTCATACACTAAACATGTATTTAATATTCATACATTAAACATGTATTTAATATTTATACACTAAGCAGGTATTTAATATTCATACACTAAACATGTATTTAATATTCATACATTAAACATGTATTTAATATTTATACACTAAATATGTATTTAATATTCATACACGAAACTTGTATTTAATATGTATATACTACACATGTATTTAATATTCATACATTAAACATGTATTTAATATTCATACACTAAACATGTATTTAATATTAATACACTGAACATGTATTTAATATTAATACACTAAACATGTATTTAATATTTATACACTAAACATGTAGTTATTATTCATACACTAAACATGCATTTAACATTTATACACTAAACATGTATTTAATATAAATACAAAAACATGTATTTAATTTTAATAAACTAAACATTTAATATGAATACACTAAACATGTATTTAATATTCATACACTAAACATGTAGTTATTATTTATACACTAAACATGTATTTAATATTTATACACTAAACATGTATTTAATATTTTTACACTAAACGTGTATTTAATATTTATACACTAAAAGTGTATTTAATATTTATACACTAAACATGTATTTAATATTCATACACTAAACATGTAGTTATTATTCATACACTAAACATGTATTTAATATTAATACACTAAACATGTATTTAATATTAATACACTAAACATGTAGTTATTATTCATACACTAAACATGTTTTTAATATTTATACACTAATCATGTATTTAATATTAATACATTAAACATGTATTTAATATTTATACACTAATCATCTATTTAATATTAATACTCTAATCATGTATTTAATATTTATACACTAAATATGTATTTAATATTCATACACTTAACATGTATTTAATATTCACACACGAAACATGTATTTAATATTTATACACTAAACATGTATTTAATATTCATACATTAAACATTTATTTAATATTCATACACTAAACATGTATTTAATATTCATACATTAAACATGTATTTAATATTCATACACTAAACATGTATTTAATATTCATACACGAAACTTGTATTTAATATTTATACACTACACATGTATTTAATATTCATACACTAAACATGTATTTAATATTCTTACACTAAACATGTATTTAATATTTATACACTAAACATGTATTTAATATTCATACACTAAACATGTATTTAATATTCATACACTAAACATGTATTTAATATTAATAAACTGATTTTGTATTTAATAATCATATACTAAATGTATATGTAATTATACACTAATCATATATTTAATTTTCATACAGTAAACATGTATTTAATATTTCTACACTAAACATGTATTTAATATTCATACACTAAACATGTATTTAATATTAATATACTGAACATGTATTTAATATTAATACACTAAACATGTATTTAATATTTATACACTAAACATGTATTTAATATTCATACACTAAACATGTATTTAATATTAATACACTAAACATGTATTTAATATTCATAAACTAAACATGTATTTAACATTTATACACTAAACATGTATTTAATATTCATACACTAAACATGTAGTTATTATTTATACACTAAACATGTATTTAATATTAATACACTAAACCTGTAGTTATTATTCATACACTAAACATGTATTTAATATTAATACACTAAACCTGTATTTAATATTTATACACTAAACATGTATTTAATATTAATACAAAAACATGTATTTAATTTTAATAAAGTAAACACATATTTAATATTAATACACTAAACATGTATTTAATATTTATACACTAAACATGTATTTAATATTCATACGCTAAACATGTATTTAATATTAATACACTAAATATTTATTTATTATTTATCCACTAAACATGTATTTAATATTCATAAACTAAACATGTATTTAATATTCATACACTAAACGTGTATTTAATATTCATACACTAAACATGTATTTAATATGAATACAAAAACATGTATTTAAGTTTAATAAACTAAACATATATTTAATATTAATACATTAAACATGTATTTAATATTTATACACCAAACATGTATTTAATATTCATACACTAAACATGTATTTAATATTCATACACTAAACATGTATTTAATATTCATACACTAAACATGTATTTAATATTAATACACTGAACATGTATTTAATAATCATATAGCAAACATAGATGTAATTATATACTAATCATATATTTAATATTCATACAGTAAACATGTATTTATTATCCTCTAAATAAGGCACACTTGGAAATAATGAATTTCTTTATGTGTGCAGTTGCGGCAGAAGTCCACAGGAGGGCGCACGTTCCCTCTTAATAAGTCCGGTCCTCTCTGTCTCTCTCTCTCTCTTTTTCCTTTTTTTTTGTTTCTTTTATTTTTTTTTACATACGTTTGGTTTCTCATACACTTATATTTATACACTAAACATGTATTTAATATTAATACACTAAACATGTATTTAATATTTATACACTAAACATGTATTTAATATTAATACACTAAACATGTATTTAATATTAATACAAAAACATGTATTTAATTTTAATAAACTAAACATATATTTAATATTAATACACTAAACATGTATTAAACATTCATACACTAAACATGTATTTAATATTAATACACTAAACATGTATTTAATATTTATACACTAAACATGTATTTAATTTTAATACACTAAACATATATTTAATATTTATACACTAAACATGTTTTTAATATTAATACACTAAACATGTATTTAATATTAATACACTAAACATGTATTTAATAATTATACACTAAAATGGAATTTAATAGTAGACTAAACATGTATTTAATATTTTCACACTAAACTTGTATTTAATATTCATACACTAAACATGTATTTAATATTCATACACTAAACAAGTAGTTATTATTCATACACTAAACATGTATTTAATATTAATACACTAAAAATGTATTTAATATTTTTACACTAAACATGTATTTAATATTCATACACTAAACATGTATTTAATATTAATACACTAAACATGTATTTAATATTCATACAAAAACATGTATTTAATTGTAATAAACTAAATATATATTTAATATTAATACACTAAACATGTATTTGATATTCATAAACTAAACATGTATTTAACATTTATACACTAAACATGTATTTAATATTCATACACTAAACATGTAGTTATTATTTATACACTAAACATGTATTTAATATTAATACACTAAACATGTATTTAATATTTATACACTAAACATGTATTTAATATTAATACAAAAACATGTATTTAAGTTTAATAAACTAAACATATATTTAATATTAATACACTAAACATGTATTTAATATTTATACAGTAAACATGTATTGAATATTCATACACTAAACATTTGTTTAATATTCATACACTAAACATGTATTTAATATTCATACACTAAACATGTATTTAATATTAATACAAAAACATTTATTTAATTTTAATAAAGTAAACACATATTTAATATTAATACACTAAACATGTATTTAATATTTATACACTAAACATGTATTTAATATTTATACACTAAACATGTATTTAATATTAATACACTAAATATTTATTTATTATTCATCCACTAAACATGTATTTAATATTTATACACTAAACATGTATTTAATATTAATACAAAAACATGTATTTAAGTTTAATACACTAAACATGTATTTAATATTTATACACTAAACATATATTTAATATTAATACACTAAACATGCATTTAATATTCATACACAAACATGTATTTAATATTCATACACTAAACATGTATTTAATAATCATATACCAAACATATATGTAATTATATACTAATCATATATTTAATATTCATACAGTAAACATGTATTTATTATCCTCTAAATAAGGCACACTTGGAAAGAATGAATTTCTTTATGTGTGCAGTTGCGGCAGAAGTCCACAGGAGGGTGCACGTTCCCTCTTAATATGCCCGGTCCTCTCCGTCTCTCTCTCTCTTTCTTTTTCCTTTTTTTTTGTTTCTTTTATTTATTTTTTTTACATAAGTTTTGTTACTCATACACTTATATTTATAAACTAAACATGTAATTAATATTCATACATTAAACATGTATTTAATATTTATACACTAAACATGTATTTAATATTCGTACACGAAACATGTATTTAATATTTATACACTAAACATGTATTTAATATTCATACATTAAACATGTATTTAATATTCATACACTAAACATGTATTTAATATTTATACACTAAACATGTATTTAATATTCATACACTAAACATGTAATTAATATTCATACATTAAACATGTATTTAATATTTATACACTAAACATGTATTTAATATTCGTACACGAAACATGTATTTAATATTTATACACTAAACATGTATTTAATATTCATACATTAAACATGTATTTAATATTCATACACTAAACATGTATTTAATATTCATACATTAAACATGTATTTAATATTTATACACTAAACATGTATTTAATATTCATACACGAAACTTGTATTTAATATGTATACACTACACATGTATTTAATATTCATACATTAAACATGTATTTAATATTCATACACTAAACATGTATTTAATATTAATACACTGAACATGTATTTAATATTAATACACTAAACATGTATTTAATATTTATACACTAAACATGTAGTTATTATTCATACACTAAACATGCATTTAACATTTATACACTAAACATGTATTTAATATAAATACAAAAACATGTATTTAATTTTAATAAACTAAACATTTAATATGAATACACTAAACATGTATTTAATATTCATACACTAAACATGTAGTTATTATTTATACACTAAACATGTATTTAATATTTATACAAAAACATGTAGTTAATTGTAATAAACTAAATATATATTTAATATTAATACACTAAACATGTATTTAATATTCATAAACTAAACATGTATTTAACATTTATACACTAAACATGTATTTAATATTCATACACTAAACATGTAGTTATTATTTATACACTAAACATGTATTTAATATTAATACACTAAACATGTATTTAATATTTATACACTAAACGTGTATTTAATATTAATACTCTCAATATGTATTTATTATATATCCACTAAACATGTATTTAATATTCATACACTACACGTGTATTTAATATTCATACACTAAACATGTATTTAATATTAATACAAAAACATGTATTTAAGTTTAATAAACTAAACATATATTTAATATTAATACACTAAACATGTATTTAATATTTATACACCAAATATGTATTTAATATTCATACACTAAACATGTATTTAATATTCATACACTAAACATGTATTTAATATTCATACACTAAACATGTATTTAATATTAATACACTAAACATGTATTTAATATTAATACAAAAACATGTATTTAATTTTAATAAACTAAACATATATTTAATATTAATACACTAAACATGTATTTAACATTTATACACTAAACATGTATTTAATATTAATACACTAAACATGTATTTAATATTTATACACTAAACATGTATTTAATATTAATACAAAAACATGTATTTAATTTTAATAAACTAAACATATATTTAATATTTATACACTAAACATGTATTTAACATTCATACACTAAACAAGTATTTAATATTAATACACTAAACATGTATTTAATATGTATACACTAAACATGTATTTAATATTAATACAAAAACATGTATTTAATTTTAATATATTAAATATTTATTTAATATTAATACACTAAACATGTATTTAATATTCATACACTGAACATGTATTTAATATTTATACACTAAACATGTAGTTATTATTTATACACTAAATATGTATTTAATATTCATACAATAAACATGTAGTTATTATTCTTACACATATTATGTATTTAATATTTATACACTAAACATGTATTTAATATTCATACACTAAACATTTAGTTATTATTCATACAGTAAACATGTATTTAATATTAATACACTAAACATGTATTTAATATTAATACACTAAACGTGTATTTAATATTTATACACTAATCATGTATTTAATATTAATACTCTAATCATGTATTTAATATTTACACACGAAACATGTATTTAATATTTATACACTAAACATGTATTTAATATTCATACATTAAACATGTATTTAATATTCATACACTAAACATGTATTTAATATTCATACATTAAACATGTATTTAATATTTATACACTAAACATGTATTTAATATTCATACACGAAACTTGTATTTAATATGTATACACTACACATGTATTTAATATTCATACATTAAACATGTATTTAATATTCATACACTAAACATGTATTTAATATTAATACACTGAACATGTATTTAATATTAATACACTAAACATGTATTTAATATTTATACACTAAACATGTAGTTATTATTCATACACTAAACATGCATTTAACATTTATACACTAAACATGTATTTAATATAAATACAAAAACATGTATTTAATTTTAATAAACTAAACATTTAATATGAATACACTAAACATGTATTTAATATTCATACACTAAACATGTAGTTATTATTTATACACTAAACATGTATTTAATATTTATACACTAAACATGTATTTAATATTTTTACACTAAACGTGTATTTAATATTTATACACTAAAAGTGTATTTAATATTTATACACTAAACATGTATTTAATATTAATACACTAAACATGTAGTTATTATTCATACACTAAACATGTATTTAATATTAATACACTAAACATGTATTTAATATTAATACACTAAACATGTAGTTATTATTCATACACTAAACATGTTTTTAATATTTATACACTAATCATGTATTTAATATTAATACACTAAACATGTATTTAATATTTATACACTAATCATCTATTTAATATTCATAAACTAAACATGTATTTAATATTCATACACTACACGTGTATTTAATATTCATACACTAAAAATGTATTTAATATTAATACAAAAACATGTATTTAAGTTTAATAAACTAAACATATATTTAATATTAATACACTAAACATGTATTTAATATTTATACACCAAATATGTATTTAATATTCATACACTAAACATTTATTTAATATTCATACACTAAACATGTATTTAATATTCATACACTAAACATGTATTTAATATTAATACACTAAACATGTATTTAATATTAATACAAAAACATGTATTTAATTTTAATAAACTAAACATATATTTAATATTAATACACTAAACATGTATTTAACATTTATACACTAAACATGTATTTAATATTAATACACTAAACATGTATTTAATATTTATACACTAAACATGTATTTAATATTAATACAAAAACATGTATTTAATTTTAATAAACTAAACATATATTTAATATTTATACACTAAACATGTATTTAACATTCATACACTAAACAAGTATTTAATATTAATACACTAAACATGTATTTAATATGTATACACTAAACATGTATTTAATATTAATACAAAAACATGTATTTAATTTTAATATATTAAACATTTATTTAATATTAATACACTAAACATGTATTTAATATTCATACACTGAACATGTATTTAATATTCATACACTAAACATGTAGTTATTATTTATACACTAAATATGTATTTAATATTCATACAACAAACATGTAGTTATTATTCTTACACATATTATGTATTTAATATTTATACACTAAACATGTATTTAATATTCATACACTAAACATTTAGTTATTATTCATACACTAAACATGTATTTAATATTAATGCACAAAAATGTATTTAATATTAATACACTAAACATGTATTTAATATTTATACACTAATCATGTATTTAATATTAATACTCTAATCATGTATTTAATATTTACACACGAAACATGTATTTAATATTTATACACTAAACATGTATTTAATATTCATACATTAAACATGTATTTAATATTCATACACTAAACATGTATTTAATATTCATACATTAAACATGTATTTAATATTTATACACTAAACATGTATTTAATATTCATACACGAAACTTGTATTTAATATGTATACACTACACATGTATTTAATATTCATACATTAAACATGTATTTAATATTCATACACTAAACATGTATTTAATATTAATACACTGAACATGTATTTAATATTAATACACTAAACATGTATTTAATATTTATACACTAAACATGTAGTTATTATTCATACACTAAACATGCATTTAACATTTATACACTAAACATGTATTTAATATAAATACAAAAACATGTATTTAATTTTAATAAACTAAACATTTAATATGAATACACTAAACATGTATTTAATATTCATACACTAAACATGTAGTTATTATTTATACACTAAACATGTATTTAATATTTATACACTAAACATGTATTTAATATTTTTACACTAAACGTGTATTTAATATTTATACACTAAAAGTGTATTTAATATTTATACACTAAACATGTATTTAATATTAATACACTAAACATGTAGTTATTATTCATACACTAAACATGTATTTAATATTAATACACTAAACATGTATTTAATATTAATACACTAAACATGTAGTTATTATTCATACACTAAACATGTTTTTAATATTTATACACTAATCATGTATTTAATATTAATACACCAAACATGTATTTAATATTTATACACTAATCATCTATTTAATATTAATACTCTAATCATGTATTTAATATTTATACACTAAATATGTATTTAATATTCATACACTTAACATGTATTTAATATTTACACACGAAACATGTATTTAATATTCATACACTAAACATGTATTTAATATTCATACATTAAACATTTATTTAATATTCATACACTAAACATGTATTTAATATTCATACATTAAACATGTATTTAATATTTATACACTAAACATGTATTTAATATTCATACACGAAACTTGTATTTAATATTTATACACTACACATGTATTTAATATTCATACACTAAACATGTATTTAATATTCTTACACTAAACATGTATTTAATATTTATACACTAAACATGTATTTAATATTCATACACTAAACATGTATTTAATATTCATACACTAAACATGTATTTAATATTAATACACTGATTTTGTATTTAATAATCATATACTAAATGTATATGTAATTATACACTAATCATATATTTAATTTTCATACAGTAAACATGTATTTAATATTTCTACACTAAACATGTATTTAATATTCATACACTAAACATGTATTTAATATTAATACACTGAATATGTATTTAATATTAATACACTAAACATGTATTTAATATTTATACACTAAACATGTATTTAATATTCATACACTAAACATGTATTTAATATTAATACACTAAACATGTATTTAATATTCATAAACTAAACATGTATTTAACATTTATACACTAAACATGTATTTAATATTCATACACTAAACATGTAGTTATTATTCATACACTAAACATGTATTTAATATTAATACACTAAACCTGTAGTTATTATTCATACACTAAACATGTATTTAATATTTATACACTAAACATGTATTTAACATTCATACACTAAACAAGTATTTAATATTAATACACTAAACATGTATTTAATATGTATACACTAAACATGTATTTAATATTAATACAAAAACATGTATTTAAGTTTAATAAACTAAACATATATTTAATATTAATACACTAAACATGTATTTAATATTTATACACCAAATATGTATTTAATATTCATACACTAAACATGTATTTAATATTCATACACTAAACATGTTTTTAATATTCATACACTAAACATGTATTTAATATTAATACACTAAACATGTATTTAATATTAATACAAAAACATGTATTTAATTTTAATAAACTAAACATATATTTAATATTAATACACTAAACATGTATTTAACATTTATACACTAAACATGTATTTAATATTAATACACTAAACATGTATTTAATATTTATACACTAAACATGTATTTAATATTAATACAAAAACATGTATTTAATTTTAATAAACTAAACATATATTTAATATTTATACACTAAACATGTATTTAACATTCATACACTAAACATGTATTTAATATTAATACACTAAACATGTATTTAATATGTATACACTAAACATGTATTTAATATTAATACAAAAACATGTATTTAATTTTAACAAATTAAACATTTATTTAATATTAATACACTAAACATGTATTTAATATTCATACACTGAACATGTATTTAATATTCATACACTAAACATGTAGTTATTATTTATACACTAAATATGTATTTAATATTCATATAATAAACATGTAGTTATTATTCTTACACATAATATGTATTTAATATTTATACACTAAACATGTATTTAATATTCATACACTAAACATTTAGTTATTATTCATACACTAAACATGTATTTAATATTAATACACTAAACATGTATTTAATATTAATACACTAAACATGTATTTAATATTTATACACTAATCATGTATTTAATATTAATACTCTAATCATGTATTTAATATTTACACACGAAACATGTATTTAATATTTATACACTAAACATGTATTTAATATTCATACATTAAACATGTATTTAATATTTATACACTAAACATGTATTTAATATTCATACACTAAACATGTATTTAATATTTATACACTAAACATGTAGTTATTATTCATACACTAAACATGCATTTAACATTTATACACTAAACATGTATTTAATATAAATACAAAAACATGTATTTAATTTTAATAAACTAAACATTTAATATGAATACACTAAACATGTATTTAATATTCATACACTAAACATGTAGTTATTATTTATACACTAAACATGTATTTAATATTTATACAAAAACATGTATTTAATTGTAATAAACTAAATATATATTTAATATTAATACACTAAACATGTATTTAATATTCATAAACTAAACATGTATTTAACATTTATACACTAAACATGTATTTAATATTCATACACTAAACATGTAGTTATTATTTATACACTAAACATGTATTTAATATTAATACACTAAACATGTATTTAATATTTATACACTAAACGTGTATTTAATATTAATACTCTCAATATGTATTTATTATATATCCACTAAACATGTATTTAATATTCATACACTACACGTGTATTTGATATTCATACACTAAACATGTATTTAATATTAATACAAAAACATGTATTTAAGTTTAATAAACTAAACATATATTTAATATTAATACACTAAACATGTATTTAATATTTATACACCAAATATGTCTTTAATATTCATACACTAAACATGTATTTAATATTCATACACTAAACATGTATTTAATATTAATACACTAAACATGTATTTAATATTAATACAAAAACATGTATTTAATTTTAATAAACTAAACATATATTTAATATTAATACACTAAACATGTATTTAACATTTATACACTAAACATGTATTTAATATTAATACATTAAACATGTATTTAATATTTATACACTAAACATGTATTTAATATTAATACAAAAACATGTATTTAATTTTAATAAACTAAACATATATTTAATATTTATACACTAAACATGTATTTAACATTCATACACTAAACAAGTATTTAATATTAATACACTAAACATGTATTTAATATGTATACACTAAACATGTATTTAATATTAATACAAAAACATGTATTTAATTTTAATATATTAAACATTTATTTAATATTAATACACTAAACATGTATTTAATATTCATACACTGAACATGTATTTAATATTCATACACTAAACATGTAGTTATTATTTATACACTAAATATGTATTTAATATTCATACAATAAACATGTAGTTATTATTCTTACACATATTATGTATTTAATATTTATACACTAAACATGTATTTAATATTCATACACTAAACATTTAGTTATTATTCATACACTAAACATGTATTTAATATTAATGCACAAAAATGTATTTAATATTAATACACTAAACATGTATTTAATATTTATACACTAATCATGTATTTAATATTAATACTCTAATCATGTATTTAATATTTACACACGAAACATGTATTTAATATTTATACACTAAACATGTATTTAATATTCATACATTAAACATGTATTTAATATTCATACACTAAACATGTATTTAATATTCATACATTAAACATGTATTTAATATTTATACACTAAACATGTATTTAATATTCATACACGAAACTTGTATTTAATATGTATACACTACACATGTATTTAATATTCATACATTAAACATGTATTTAATATTCATACACTAAACATGTATTTAATATTAATACACTGAACATGTATTTAATATTAATACACTAAACATGTATTTAATATTTATACACTAAACATGTAGTTATTATTCATACACTAAACATGCATTTAACATTTATACACTAAACATGTATTTAATATAAATACAAAAACATGTATTTAATTTTAATAAACTAAACATTTAATATGAATACACTAAACATGTATTTAATATTCATACACTAAACATGTAGTTATTATTTATACACTAAACATGTATTTAATATTTATACACTAAACATGTATTTAATATTTTTACACTAAACGTGTATTTAATATTTATACACTAAAAGTGTATTTAATATTTATACACTAAACATGTATTTAATATTAATACACTAAACATGTAGTTATTATTCATACACTAAACATGTATTTAATATTAATACACTAAACATGTATTTAATATTAATACACTAAACATGTAGTTATTATTCATACACTAAACATGTTTTTAATATTTATACACTAATCATGTATTTAATATTAATACACCAAACATGTATTTAATATTTATACACTAATCATCTATTTAATATTAATACTCTAATCATGTATTTAATATTTATACACTAAATATGTATTTAATTTTCATACACTTAACATGTATTTAATATTTACACACGAAACATGTATTTAATATTCATACACTAAACATGTATTTAATATTCATACATTAAACATTTATTTAATATTCATACACTAAACATGTATTTAATATTCATACATTAAACATGTATTTAATATTTATACACTAAACATGTATTTAATATTCATACACGAAACTTGTATTTAATATTTATACACTACACATGTATTTAATATTCATACACTAAACATGTATTTAATATTCTTACACTAAACATGTATTTAATATTTATACACTAAACATGTATTTAATATTCATACACTAAACATGTATTTAATATTCATACACTAAACATGTATTTAATATTAATACACTGATTTTGTATTTAATAATCATATACTAAATGTATATGTAATTATACACTAATCATATATTTAATTTTCATACAGTAAACATGTATTTAATATTTCTACTTTAAACATGTATTTAATATTCATACACTAAACATGTATTTAATATTAATACACTGAATATGTATTTAATATTAATACACTAAACATGTATTTAATATTTATACACTAAACATGTATTTAATATTCATACACTAAACATGTATTTAATATTAATACACTAAACATGTATTTAATATTCATAAACTAAACATGTATTTAACATTTATACACTAAACATGTATTTAATATTCATACACTAAACATGTAGTTATTATTCATACACTAAACATGTATTTAATATTAATACACTAAACCTGTAGTTATTATTCATACACTAAACATGTATTTAATATTAATACACTAAACCTGTATTTAATATTTATACACTAAACATGTATTTAATATTAATACAAAAACATGTATTTAATTTTAATAAAGTAAACACATATTTAATATTAATACACTAAACATGTATTTAATATTTATACACTAAACATGTATTTAATATTCATACGCTAAACATGTATTTAATATTAATACACTAAATATTTATTAATTATTTATCCACTAAACATGTATTTAATATTCATAAACTAAACATGTATTTAATATTCATACACTAAACGTGTATTTAATATTCATACACTAAACATGTATTTAATATGAATACAAAAACATGTATTTAATTTTAATAAACTAAACATATATTTAATATTAATACACTAAACCTGTATTTAATATTTATACACCAAACATGTATTTAATATTCATACACTAAACATGTATTTAATATTCATACACTAAACATGTATTTAATATTCATACACTAAACATGTATTTAATATTAATACACTGAACATGTATTTAATAATCATATACCAAACATAGATGTAATTATATACTAATCATATATTTAATATTCGTACAGTAAACATGTATTTATTACCCTCTAAATAAGGCACACTTGGAAATAATGAATTTCTTTATGTGTGCAGTTGCGGCAGAAGTCCACAGGAGGGCGCACGTTCCCTCTTAATAAGTCCGGTCCTCTCTGTCTCTCTCTCTCTCTTTTTCCTTTTTTTTTGTTTCTTTTATTTTTTTTTACATACGTTTGGTTTCTCATACACTTATATTTATACACTAAACATGTATTTAATATTAATACACTAAACATGTATTTAATATTTATACACTAAACATGTATTTAATATTAATACACTAAACATGTATTTAATATTAATACAAAAACATGTATTTAATTTTAATAAACTAAACATATATTTAATATTACTACACTAAACATATATTAAACATTCATACACTAAACATTTATTTAATATTAATACACTAAACATGTATTTAATATTTATACACTAAACATGTATTTAATTTTAATACACTAAACATATATTTAATATTTATACACTAAACATGTTTTTAATATTAATACACTAAACATGTATTTAATATTAATACACTAAACATGTATTTAATAATTATACACTAAAATGGAATTTAATAGTAGACTAAACATGTATTTAATATTTTCACACTAAACTTGTATTTAATATTCATACACTAAACATGTATTTAATATTCATACACTAAACAAGTAGTTATTATTCATACACTAAACATGTATTTAATATTAATACACTAAAAATGTATTTAATATTTTTACACTAAACATGTATTTAATATTCATACACTAAACATTTATTTAATATTAATACACTAAACATGTATTTAATATTAATACAAAAACATGTATTTAATTGTAATAAACTAAATATATATTTAATATTAATACACTAAACATGTATTTGATATTCATAAACTAAACATGTATTTAACATTTATACACTAAACATGTATTTAATATTCATACACTAAACATGTAGTTATTATTTATACACTAAACATGTATTTAATATTAATACACTAAACATGTATTTAATATTTATACACTAAACATGTATTTAATATTAATACAATCAATATGTATTTATTATATATCCACTAAACATGTATTTTATATTCATAAACTAAACATGTATTTAATATTAATACACTAAACATGTATTTAATATGTATACACTAAACATGTATTTAATATTAATACAAAAACATGTATTTAAGTTTAATAAACTAAACATATATTTAATATTAATACACTAAACATGTATTTAATATTTATACACCAAATATGTATTTAATATTCATACACTAAACATGTATTTAATATTCATACACTAAACATGTTTTTAATATTCATACACTAAACATGTATTTAATATTAATACACTAAACATGTATTTAATATTAATACAAAAACATGTATTTAATTTTAATAAACTAAACATATATTTAATATTAATACACTAAACATGTATTTAACATTTATACACTAAACATGTATTTAATATTAATACACTAAACATGTATTTAATATTTATACACTAAACATGTATTTAATATTAATACAAAAACATGTATTTAATTTTAATAAACTAAACATATATTTAATATTTATACACTAAACATGTATTTAACATTCATACACTAAACATGTATTTAATATTAATACACTAAACATGTATTTAATATGTATACACTAAACATGTATTTAATATTAATACAAAAACATGTATTTAATTTTAATAAATTAAACATTTATTTAATATTAATACACTAAACATGTATTTAATATTCATACACTGAACATGTATTTAATATTCATACACTAAACATGTAGTTATTATTTATACACTAAATATGTATTTAATATTCATATAATAAACATGTAGTTATTATTCTTACACATAATATGTATTTAATATTTATACACTAAACATGTATTTAATATTCATACACTAAACATTTAGTTATTATTCATACACTAAACATGTATTTAATATTAATACACTAAACATGTATTTAATATTAATACACTAAACATGTATTTAATATTTATACACTAATCATGTATTTAATATTAATACTCTAATCATGTATTTAATATTTACACACGAAACATGTATTTAATATTTATACACTAAACATGTATTTAATATTCATACATTAAACATGTATTTAATATTTATACACTAAACATGTATTTAATATTCATACACTAAACATGTATTTAATATTTATACACTAAACATGTAGTTATTATTCATACACTAAACATGCATTTAACATTTATACACTAAACATGTATTTAATATAAATACAAAAACATGTATTTAATTTTAATAAACTAAACATTTAATATGAATACACTAAACATCTATTTAATATTCATACACTAAACATGTAGTTATTATTTATACACTAAACATGTATTCAATATTTATACAAAAACATGTATTTAATTGTAATAAACTAAATATATATTTAATATTAATACACTAAACATGTATTTAATATTCATAAACTAAACATGTATTTAACATTTATACACTAAACATGTATTTAATATTCATACACTAAACATGTAGTTATTATTTATACACTAAACATGTATTTAATATTAATACACTAAACATGTATTTAATATTTATACACTAAACGTGTATTTAATATTAATACTCTCAATATGTATTTATTATATATCCACTAAACATGTATTTAATATTCATACACTACACGTGTATTTGATATTCATACACTAAACATGTATTTAATATTAATACAAAAACATGTATTTAAGTTTAATAAACTAAACATATATTTAATATTAATACACTAAACATGTATTTAATATTTATACACCAAATATGTCTTTAATATTCATACACTAAACATGTATTTAATATTCATACACTAAAAATGTATTTAATATTCATACACTAAACATGTATTTAATATTAATACACTAAACATGTATTTAATATTAATACAAAAACATGTATTTAATTTTAATAAACTAAACATATATTTAATATTAATACACTAAACATGTATTTAACATTTATACACTAAACATGTATTTAATATTAATACACTAATCATGTATTTAATATTTATACACTAAACATGTATTTAATATTAATACAAAAACATGTATTTAATTTTAATAAACTAAACATATATTTAATATTTATACACTAAACATGTATTTAACATTCATACACTAAACAAGTATTTAATATTAATACACTAAACATGTATTTAATATGTATACACTAAACATGTATTTAATATTAATACAAAAACATGTATTTAATTTTAATATATTAAACATTTATTTAATATTAATACACTAAACATGTATTTAATATTCATACACTGAACATGTATTTAATATTCATACACTAAACATGTAGTTATTATTTATACACTAAATATGTATTTAATATTCATACAATAAACATGTAGTTATTATTCTTACACATATTATGTATTTAATATTTATACACTAAACATGTATTTAATATTCATACACTAAACATTTAGTTATTATTCATACACTAAACATGTATTTAATATTAATGCACTAAACATGTATTTAATATTAATACACTAAACATGTATTTAATATTTATACACTAATCATGTATTTAATATTAATACTCTAATCATGTATTTAATATTTACACACGAAACATGTATTTAATATTTATACACTAAACATGTATTTAATATTCATACATTAAACATGTATTTAATATTCATACACTAAACATGTATTTAATATTCATACATTAAACATGTATTTAATATTTATACACTAAACATGTATTTAATATTCATACACGAAACTTGTATTTAATATGTATACACTACACATGTATTTAATATTCATACATTAAACATGTATTTAATATTCATACACTAAACATGTATTTAATATTAATACACTGAACATGTATTTAATATTAATACACTAAACATGTATTTAATATTTATACACTAAACATGTAGTTATTATTCATACACTAAACATGCATTTAACATTTATACACTAAACATGTATTTAATATAAATACAAAAACATGTATTTAATTTTAATAAACTAAACATTTAATATGAATACACTAAACATGTATTTAATATTCATACACTAAACATGTAGTTATTATTTATACACTAAACATGTATTTAATATTTATACACTAAACATGTATTTAATATTTTTACACTAAACGTGTATTTAATATTTATACACTAAAAGTGTATTTAATATTTATACACTAAACATGTATTTAATATTAATACACTAAACATGTAGTTATTATTCATACACTAAACATGTATTTAATATTAATACACTAAACATGTATTTAATATTAATACACTAAACATGTAGTTATTATTCATACACTAAACATGTTTTTAATATTTATACACTAATCATGTATTTAATATTAATACACCAAACATGTATTTAATATTTATACACTAATCATCTATTTAATATTAATACTCTAATCATGTATTTAATATTTATACACTAAATATGTATTTAATATTCATACACTTAACATGTATTTAATATTTACACACGAAACATGTATTTAATATTCATACACTAAACATGTATTTAATATTCATACATTAAACATTTATTTAATATTCATACACTAAACATGTATTTAATATTCATACATTAAACATGTATTTAATATTTATACACTAAACATGTATTTAATATTCATACACGAAACTTGTATTTAATATCTATACACTACACATGTATTTAATATTCATACACTAAACATGTATTTAATATTCTTACACTAAACATGTATTTAATATTTATACACTAAACATGTATTTAATATTCATACACTAAACATGTATTTAATATTCATACACTAAACATGTATTTAATATTAATACACTGATTTTGTATTTAATAATCATATACTAAATGTATATGTAATTATACACTAATCATATATTTAATTTTCATACAGTAAACATGTATTTAATATTTCTACACTAAACATGTATTTAATATTCATACACTAAACATGTATTTAATATTAATACACTGAACATGTATTTAATATTAATACACTAAACATGTATTTAATATTTATACACTAAACATGTATTTAATATTCATACACTAAACATGTATTTAATATTAATACACTAAACATGTATTTAATATTCATAAACTAAACATGTATTTAACATTTATACACTAAACATGTATTTAATATTCATACACTAAACATGTAGTTATTATTCATACACTAAACATGTATTTAATATTAATACACTAAACCTGTAGTTATTATTCATACACTAAACATGTATTTAATATTAATACACTAAACCTGTATTTAATATTTATACACTAAACATGTATTTAATATTAATACAAAAACATGTATTTAATTTTATTAAAGTAAACACATATTTAATATTAATACACTAAACATGTATTTAATATTTATACACTAAACATGTATTTAATATTCATACACTAAACATGTATTTAATATTAATACACTGATTTTGTATTTAATAATCATATACTAAATGTATATGTAATTATACACTAATCATATATTTAATTTTCATACAGTAAACATGTATTTAATATTCATACACTAAACATGTATTTAATATTAATACACTGAACATGTATTTAATATTAATACACTAAACATGTATTTAATATTTATACACTAAACATGTAGTTATTATTCATACACTAAACATGCATTTAACATTTATACACTAAACATGTATTTAATATAAATACAAAAACATGTATTTAATTTTAATAAACTAAACATTTAATATGAATACACTAAACATGTATTTAATATTCATACACTAAACATGTAGTTATTATTTATACACTAAACATGTATTTAATATTTATACACTAAACATGTATTTAATATTTTTACACTAAACGTGTATTTAATATTTATACACTAAAAGTGTATTTAATATTTATACACTAAACATGTATTTAATATTAATACACTAAACATGTAGTTATTATTCATACACTAAACATGTATTTAATATTAATACACTAAACATGTATTTAATATTAATACACTAAACATGTAGTTATTATTCATACACTAAACATGTTTTTAATATTTATACACTAATCATGTATTTAATATTAATACACCAAACATGTATTTAATATTTATACACTAATCATCTATTTAATATTAATACTCTAATCATGTATTTAATATTTATACACTAAATATGTATTTAATATTCATACACTTAACATGTATTTAATATTTACACACGAAACATGTATTTAATATTCATACACTAAACATGTATTTAATATTCATACATTAAACATTTATTTAATATTCATACACTAAACATGTATTTAATATTCATACATTAAACATGTATTTAATATTTATACACTAAACATGTATTTAATATTCATACACGAAACTTGTATTTAATATCTATACACTACACATGTATTTAATATTCATACACTAAACATGTATTTAATATTCTTACACTAAACATGTATTTAATATTTATACACTAAACATGTATTTAATATTCATACACTAAACATGTATTTAATATTCATACACTAAACATGTATTTAATATTAATACACTGATTTTGTATTTAATAATCATATACTAAATGTATATGTAATTATACACTAATCATATATTTAATTTTCATACAGTAAACATGTATTTAATATTTCTACACTAAACATGTATTTAATATTCATACACTAAACATGTATTTAATATTAATACACTGAACATGTATTTAATATTAATACACTAAACATGTATTTAATATTTATACACTAAACATGTATTTAATATTCATACACTAAACATGTATTTAATATTAATACACTAAACATGTATTTAATATTCATAAACTAAACATGTATTTAACATTTATACACTAAACATGTATTTAATATTCATACACTAAACATGTAGTTATTATTCATACACTAAACATGTATTTAATATTAATACACTAAACCTGTAGTTATTATTCATACACTAAACATGTATTTAATATTAATACACTAAACCTGTATTTAATATTTATACACTAAACATGTATTTAATATTAATACAAAAACATGTATTTAATTTTATTAAAGTAAACACATATTTAATATTAATACACTAAACATGTATTTAATATTTATACACTAAACATGTATTTAATATTCATACGCTAAACATGTATTTAATATTAATACACTAAATATTTATTAATTATTTATCCACTAAACATGTATTTAATATTCATAAACTAAACATGTATTTAATATTCATACACTAAACGTGTATTTAATATTCATACACTAAACATGTATTTAATATGAATACAAAAACATGTATTTAATTTTAATAAACTAAACATATATTTAATATTAATACACTAAACCTGTATTTAATATTTATACACCAAACATGTATTTAATATTCATACACTAAACATGTAGTTATTATTCATACACTAAACATGTTTTTAATATTTATACACTAATCATGTATTTAATATTAATACACCAAACATGTATTTAATATTTATACACTAATCATCTATTTAATATTAATACTCTAATCATGTATTTAATATTTATACACTAAATATGTATTTAATATTCATACACTTAACATGTATTTAATATTTACACACGAAACATGTATTTAATATTCATACACTAAACATGTATTTAATATTCATACATTAAACATTTATTTAATATTCATACACTAAACATGTATTTAATATTCATACATTAAACATGTATTTAATATTTATACACTAAACATGTATTTAATATTCATACACGAAACTTGTATTTAATATCTATACACTACACATGTATTTAATATTCATACACTAAACATGTATTTAATATTCTTACACTAAACATGTATTTAATATTTATACACTAAACATGTATTTAATATTCATACACTAAACATGTATTTAATATTCATACACTAAACATGTATTTAATATTAATACACTGATTTTGTATTTAATAATCATATACTAAATGTATATGTAATTATACACTAATCATATATTTAATTTTCATACAGTAAACATGTATTTAATATTTCTACACTAAACATGTATTTAATATTCATACACTAAACATGTATTTAATATTAATACACTGAACATGTATTTAATATTAATACACTAAACATGTATTTAATATTTATACACTAAACATGTATTTAATATTCATACACTAAACATGTATTTAATATTAATACACTAAACATGTATTTAATATTCATAAACTAAACATGTATTTAACATTTATACACTAAACATGTATTTAATATTCATACACTAAACATGTAGTTATTATTCATACACTAAACATGTATTTAATATTAATACACTAAACCTGTAGTTATTATTCATACACTAAACATGTATTTAATATTAATACACTAAACCTGTATTTAATATTTATACACTAAACATGTATTTAATATTAATACAAAAACATGTATTTAATTTTATTAAAGTAAACACATATTTAATATTAATACACTAAACATGTATTTAATATTTATACACTAAACATGTATTTAATATTCATACACTAAACATGTATTTAATATTAATACACTGATTTTGTATTTAATAATCATATACTAAATGTATATGTAATTATACACTAATCATATATTTAATTTTCATACAGTAAACATGTATTTAATATTCATACACTAAACATGTATTTAATATTAATACACTGAACATGTATTTAATATTAATACACTAAACATGTATTTAATATTTATACACTAAACATGTAGTTATTATTCATACACTAAACATGCATTTAACATTTATACACTAAACATGTATTTAATATAAATACAAAAACATGTATTTAATTTTAATAAACTAAACATTTAATATGAATACACTAAACATGTATTTAATATTCATACACTAAACATGTAGTTATTATTTATACACTAAACATGTATTTAATATTTATACACTAAACATGTATTTAATATTTTTACACTAAACGTGTATTTAATATTTATACACTAAAAGTGTATTTAATATTTATACACTAAACATGTATTTAATATTAATACACTAAACATGTAGTTATTATTCATACACTAAACATGTATTTAATATTAATACACTAAACATGTATTTAATATTAATACACTAAACATGTAGTTATTATTCATACACTAAACATGTTTTTAATATTTATACACTAATCATGTATTTAATATTAATACACCAAACATGTATTTAATATTTATACACTAATCATCTATTTAATATTAATACTCTAATCATGTATTTAATATTTATACACTAAATATGTATTTAATATTCATACACTTAACATGTATTTAATATTTACACACGAAACATGTATTTAATATTCATACACTAAACATGTATTTAATATTCATACATTAAACATTTATTTAATATTCATACACTAAACATGTATTTAATATTCATACATTAAACATGTATTTAATATTTATACACTAAACATGTATTTAATATTCATACACGAAACTTGTATTTAATATCTATACACTACACATGTATTTAATATTCATACACTAAACATGTATTTAATATTCTTACACTAAACATGTATTTAATATTTATACACTAAACATGTATTTAATATTCATACACTAAACATGTATTTAATATTCATACACTAAACATGTATTTAATATTAATACACTGATTTTGTATTTAATAATCATATACTAAATGTATATGTAATTATACACTAATCATATATTTAATTTTCATACAGTAAACATGTATTTAATATTTCTACACTAAACATGTATTTAATATTCATACACTAAACATGTATTTAATATTAATACACTGAACATGTATTTAATATTAATACACTAAACATGTATTTAATATTTATACACTAAACATGTATTTAATATTCATACACTAAACATGTATTTAATATTAATACACTAAACATGTATTTAATATTCATAAACTAAACATGTATTTAACATTTATACACTAAACATGTATTTAATATTCATACACTAAACATGTAGTTATTATTCATACACTAAACATGTATTTAATATTAATACACTAAACCTGTAGTTATTATTCATACACTAAACATGTATTTAATATTAATACACTAAACCTGTATTTAATATTTATACACTAAACATGTATTTAATATTAATACAAAAACATGTATTTAATTTTATTAAAGTAAACACATATTTAATATTAATACACTAAACATGTATTTAATATTTATACACTAAACATGTATTTAATATTCATACGCTAAACATGTATTTAATATTAATACACTAAATATTTATTAATTATTTATCCACTAAACATGTATTTAATATTCATAAACTAAACATGTATTTAATATTCATACACTAAACGTGTATTTAATATTCATACACTAAACATGTATTTAATATGAATACAAAAACATGTATTTAATTTTAATAAACTAAACATATATTTAATATTAATACACTAAACCTGTATTTAATATTTATACACCAAACATGTATTTAATATTCATACACTAAACATGTATTTAATATTCATACACTAAACATGTATTTAATATTCATACACTAAACATGTATTTAATATTAATACACTGAACATGTATTTAATAATCATATACCAAACATAGATGTAATTATATACTAATCATATATTTAATATTCGTACAGTAAACATGTATTTATTACCCTCTAAATAAGGCACACTTGGAAATAATGAATTTCTTTATGTGTGCAGTTGCGGCAGAAGTCCACAGGAGGGCGCACGTTCCCTCTTAATAAGTCCGGTCCTCTCTGTCTCTCTCTCTCTCTTTTTCCTTTTTTTTTGTTTCTTTTATTTTTTTTTACATACGTTTGGTTTCTCATACACTTATATTTATACACTAAACATGTATTTAATATTAATACACTAAACATGTATTTAATATTTATACACTAAACATGTATTTAATATTAATACACTAAACATGTATTTAATATTAATACAAAAACATGTATTTAATTTTAATAAACTAAACATATATTTAATATTACTACACTAAACATATATTAAACATCCATACACTAAACATTTATTTAATATTAATACACTAAACATGTATTTAATATTTATACACTAAACATGTATTTAATTTTAATACACTAAACATATATTTAATATTTATACACTAAACATGTTTTTAATATTAATACACTAAACATGTATTTAATATTAATACACTAAACATGTATTTAATAATTATACACTAAAATGGAATTTAATAGTAGACTAAACATGTATTTAATATTTTCACACTAAACTTGTATTTAATATTCATACACTAAACATGTATTTAATATTCATACACTAAACAAGTAGTTATTATTCATACACTAAACATGTATTTAATATTAATACACTAAAAATGTATTTAATATTTTTACACTAAACATGTATTTAATATTCATACACTAAACATGTATTTAATATTAATACACTAAACATGTATTTAATATTAATACAAAAACATGTATTTAATTGTAATAAACTAAATATATATTTAATATTAATACACTAAACATGTATTTGATATTCATAAACTAAACATGTATTTAACATTTATACACTAAACATGTATTTAATATTCATACACTAAACATGTAGTTATTTTTTATACACTAAACATGTATTTAATAATAATACACTAAACATGTATTTAATATTTATACACTAAACATGTATTTAATATTAATACAATCAATATGTATTTATTATATATCCACTAAACATGTATTTTATATTCATAAACTAAACATGTATTTAATATTAATACACTAAACATGTATTTAATATGTATACACTAAACATGTATTTAATATTAATACAAAAACATGTATTTAAGTTTAATAAACTAAACATATATTTAATATTAATACACTAAACATGTATTTAATATTTATACACCAAATATGTATTTAATATTCATACACTAAACATGTATTTAATATTCATACACTAAACATGTATTTAATATTCATACACTAAACATGTATTTAATATTAATACACTAAACATGCATTTAATATTAATACAAAAACATGTATTTAATTTTAATAAACTAAACATATATTTAATATTAATACACTAAACATGTATTTAACATTTATACACTAAACATGTATTTAATATTAATACACTAAACATGTATTTAATATTTATACACTAAACATGTATTTAATATTAATACAAAAACATGTATTTAATATTCATAAACTAAACATGTATTTAATATTCATACACTACACGTGTATTTAATATTCATACACTAAACATGTATTTAATATTAATACAAAAACATGTATTTAATATTAATACACTAAACATGTATTTAATATTAATACAAAAACATGTATTTAATTTTAATAAACTAAACATATATTTAATATTAATACACTAAACATGTATTTAACATTTATACACTAAACATGTATTTAATATTTATACACTAAACATGTATTCAACATTCATACACTAAACAAGTATTTAATATTAATAGACTAAACATGTATTTAATATGTATACACTAAACATGTATTTAATATTAATACAAAAACATGTATTTAATTTTAATAAATTAAACATTTATTTAATATTAATACACTAAACATGTATTTAATATTCATACACTGAACATGTATTTAATATTCATACACTAAACATGTAGTTATTATTTATACACTAAATATGTATTTAATATTCATACAATAAACATGTAGTTATTATTCTTACACATAATATGTATTTAATATATATACACTAAACATGTATTTAATATTCATACACTAAACATTTAGTTATTATTCATACACTAAACATGTATTTAATATTAATACACTAAACATGTATTTAATATTAATACACTAAACATGTATTTAATATTTATACACTAATCATGTATTTAATATTAATACAAAAACATGTATTTAATATTAATAAACTAAACATATATTTGATATTAATACACTAAACATGTATTTAACATTTATACACTAAACATGTATTTAATATTAATACACTAAACATGTATTTAATATTTATACACTAAACATGTATTTAATATTAATACAAAAACATGTATTTAATATTCATAAACTAAACATGTATTTAATATTCATACACTACACGTGTATTTAATATTCATACACTAAACATGTATTTAATATTAATACAAAAACATGTATTTAATATTAATACACTAAACATGTATTTAATATTAATACAAAAACATGTATTTAATTTTAATAAACTAAACATATATTTAATATTAATACACTAAACATGTATTTAACATTTATACACTAAACATGTATTTAATATTTATACACTAAACATGTATTTAACATTCATACACTAAACAAGTATTTAATATTAATACACTAAACATGTATTTAATATGTATACACTAAACATGTATTTAATATTAATACAAAAACATGTATTTAATTTTAATAAATTAAACATTTATTTAATATTAATACACTAAACATGTATTTAATATTCATACACTGAACATGTATTTAATATTCATACACTAAACATGTAGTTATTATTTATACACTAAATATGTATTTAATATTCATACAATAAACATGTAGTTATTATTCTTACACATAATATGTATTTAATATTTATACACTAAACATGTATTTAATATTCATACACTAAACATTTAGTTATTATTCATACACTAAACATGTATTTAATATTAATACACTAAACATGTATTTAATATTAATACACTAAACATGTATTTAATATTTATACACTAATCATGTATTTAATATTAATACTCTAATCATGTATTTAATATTTACACACGAAACATGTATTTAATATTTATACACTAAACATGTATTTAATATTCATACATTAAACATGTATTTAATATTCATACACTAATCATGTATTTAATACTAATACACTAATCATGTATTTAATATTTATACACTAAATATGTATTTAATATTTATACACTAAACATGTATTTAATATTCATACACTAAACATGTAGTTATTATTTATACACTAAACATGTATTTAATATTAATACACTAAACATGTATTTAATATTTATACACTAAACGTGTATTTAATATTAATGCACTCAATATGTATTTATTATATATCCACTAAACATGTATTTAATATTCATAAACTAAACATGTATTTAATATTCATACACTACACGTGTATTTAATATTCATACACTAAACATGTATTTAATATTAATACAAAAACATGTATTTAAGTTTAATAAACTAAACATATATTTAATATTAATACACTAAACATGTATTTAATATTTATACACCAAATATGTATTTAATATTCATACACTAAACATGTATTTAATATTCATACACTAAACATGTATTTAATATTCATACACTAAACATGTATTTAATATTAATACACTAAACATGTATTTAATATTAATACAAAAACATGTATTTAATATTAATAAACTAAACATATATTTAATATTAATATACTAAACATGTATTTAACATTTATACACTAAACATGTATTTAATATTAATACACTAAACATGTATTTAATATTTATACACTAAACATGTATTTAATATTAATACAAAAACATGTATTTAATATTCATAAACTAAACATGTATTTAATATTCATACACTACACGTGTATTTAATATTCATACACTAAACATGTATTTAATATTAATACAAAAACATGTATTTAATATTAATACACTAAACATGTATTTAATATTAATACAAAAACATGTATTTAATTTTAATAAACTAAACATATATTTAATATTAATACACTAAACATGTATTTAACATTTATACACTAAACATGTATTTAATATTTATACACTAAACATGTATTTAACATTCATACACTAAACAAGTATTTAATATTAATAGACTAAACATGTATTTAATATGTATACACTAAACATGTATTTAATATTAATACAAAAACATGTATTTAATTTTAATAAATTAAACATTTATTTAATATTAATACACTAAACATGTATTTAATATTCATACACTGAACATGTATTTAATATTCATACACTAAACATGTAGTTATTATTTATACACTAAATATGTATTTAATATTCATACAATAAACATGTAGTTATTATTCTTACACATAATATGTATTTAATATTTATACACTAAACATGTATTTAATATTCATACACTAAACATTTAGTTATTATTCATACACTAAACATGTATTTAATATTAATACACTAAACATGTATTTAATATTAATACACTAAACATGTATTTAATATTTATACACTAATCATGTATTTAATATTAATACTCTAATCATGTATTTAATATTTACACACGAAACATGTATTTAATATTTATACACTAAACATGTATTTAATATTCATACATTAAACATGTATTTAATATTCATACACTAAACATGTATTTAATATTCATACATTAAACATGTATTTAATATTTATACACTAAACATGTATTTAATATTCATACACGAAACTTGTATTTAATATGTATACACTACACATGTATGTAATATTCATACATTAAACATGTATTTAATATTCATACACTAAACATGTATTTAATATTAATACACTGAACATGTATTTAATATTAATACACTAAACATGTATTTAATATTTATACACTAAACATGTAGTTATTATTCATACACTAAACATGCATTTAACATTTATACACTAAACATGTATTTAATATAAATACAAAAACATGTATTTAATTTTAATAAACTAAACATTTAATATGAATACACTAAACATGTATTTAATATTCATACACTAAACATGTAGTTATTATTTATACACTAAACATGTATTTAATATTTATACACTAAACATGTATTTAATATTTTTACACTAAACGTGTATTTAATATTTATACACTAAAAGTGTATTTAATATTTATACACTAAACATGTATTTAATATTAATACACTAAACATGTAGTTATTATTCATACACTAAACATGTATTTAATATAAATACACTAAACATGTATTTAATATTAATACACTAAACATGTAGTTATTATTCATACACTAAACATGTTTTTAATATTTATACACTAATCATGTATTTAATATTAATACACTAAACATGTATTTAATATTTATACACTAATCATCTATTTAATATTAATACTCTAATCATGTATTTAATATTTATACACTAAATATGTATTTAATATTCATACACTTAACATGTATTTAATATTTACACACGAAACATGTATTTAATATTTATACACTAAACATGTATTTAATATTCATACATTAAACATTTATTTAATATTCATACACTAAACATGTATTTAATATTCATACATTAAACATGTATTTAATATTTATACACTAAACATGTATTTAATATTCATACACGAAACTTGTATTTAATATTTATACACTACACATGTATTTAATATTCATACACTAAACATGTATTTAATATTCTTACACTAAACATGTATTTAATATTTATACACTAAACATGTATTTAATATTCATACACTAAACATGTATTTAATATTCATACACTAAACATGTATTTAATATTAATACACTGATTTTGTATTTAATAATCATATACTAAATGTAAATGTAATTATACACTAATCATATATTTAATTTTCATACAGTAAACATGTATTTAATATTTCTACACTAAACATGTATTTAATATTCATACACTAAACATGTATTTAATATTAATACACTGAACATGTATTTAATATTAATACACTAAACATGTATTTAATATTTATACACTAAACATGTATTTAATATTCATACACTAAACATGTATTTAATATTAATACACTAAACATGTATTTAATATTCATAAACTAAACATGTATTTAACATTTATACACTAAACATGTATTTAATATTCATACACTAAACATGTAGTTATTATTCATACACTAAACATGTATTTAATATTAATACACTAAACCTGTAGTTATTATTCATACACTAAACATGTATTTAATATTAATACACTAAACCTGTATTTAATATTTATACACTAAACATGTATTTAATATTAATACAAAAACATGTATTTAATTTTAATAAAGTAAACACATATTTAATATCAATACACTAAACATGTATTTAATATTTATACACTAAATATGTATTTAATATTCATACGCTAAACATGTATTTAATATTAATACACTAAATATTTATTAATTATTTATCCACTAAACATGTATTTAATATTCATAAACTAAACATGTATTTAATATTCATACACTAAACGTGTATTTAATATTCATACACTAAACATGTATTTAATATGAATACAAAAACATGTATTTAAGTTTAATAAACTAAACATATATTTAATATTAATACACTAAACCTGTATTTAATATTTATACACCAAACATGTATTTAATATTCATACACTAAACATGTATTTAATATTCATACACTAAACATGTATTTAATATTCATACACTAAACATGTATTTAATATTAATACACTGAACATGTATTTAATAATCATATACCAAACATAGATGTAATTATATACTAATCATATATTTAATATTCATACAGTAAACATGTATTTATTATCCTCTAAATAAGGCACACTTGGAAATAATGAATTTCTTTATGTGTGCAGTTGCGGCAGAAGTCCACAGGAGGGCGCACGTTCCCTCTTAATAAGTCCGGTCCTCTCTGTCTCTCTCTCTCTCTTTTTCCTTTTTTTTTGTTTCTTTTATTTTTTTTTACATACGTTTGGTTTCTCATACACTTATATTTATACACTAAACATGTATTTAATATTAATACACTAAACATGTATTTAATATTTATACACTAAACATGTATTTAAAATAATACACTAAACATGTATTTAATATTAATACAAAAACATGTATTTAATTTTAATAAACTAAACATATATTTAATATTAATACACTAAACATGTATTAAACATTCATACACTAAACATTTATTTAATATTAATACACTAAACATGTATTTAATATTTATACACTAAACATGTATTTAATTTTAATACACTAAACATATATTTAATATTTATACACTAAACATGTTTTTAATATTAATACACTAAACATGTATTTAATATTAATACACTAAACATGTATTTAATAATTATACACTAAAATGGAATTTAATAGTAGACTAAACATGTATTTAATATTTTCACACTAAACTTGTATTCAATATTCATACACTAAACATGTATTTAATATTCATACACTAAACAAGTAGTTATTATTCATACACTAAACATGTATTTAATATTAATACACTAAAAATGTATTTAATATTTTTACACTAAACATGTATTTAATATTCATACACTAAACATGTATTTAATATTAATACACTAAACATGTATTTAATATTAATACAAAAACATGTATTTAATTGTAATAAACTAAATATATATTTAATATTAATACACTAAACATGTATTTGATATTCATAAACTAAACATGTATTTAACATTTATACACTAAACATGTATTTAATATTCATACACTAAACATGTAGTTATTATTTATACACTAAACATGTATTTAATATTAATACACTAAACATGTATTTAATATTTACACACTAAACATGTATTTAATATTAATACAATCAATATGTATTTATTATATATCCACTAAACATGTATTTAATATTCATAATTTAAACATGTATTTAATATTCATACACTAAACGTGTATTTAATATTCATACACTAAACATGTATTTAATATTAATACAAAAACATGTATTTAAGTTTAATAAACTAAACATATATTTAATATTAATACACTAAACATGTATTTAATATTTATACAGTAAACATGTATTGAATATTCATACACTAAACATTTATTTAATATTCATGCACTAAACATGTATTTAATATTCATACACTAAACATGTATTTAATATTAATACACTAAACATGTATTTAATATTTATACACTAAACATGTATTTAATATTAATACAAAAACATGTATTTAATTTTAATAAACTAAACATATATTTAATATTATTACACTAAACATGTATTTAATATTTATATACTGAACATGTGTTTAATATTCATACGCTAAACATTTAGTTATTATTTATACACTAAACATGTATTTAATATTAATACACTAAACATGTATTTAATATAAATACACTAAACATGTATTTAATATTCATACACTAATCATGTATTTAATATTAATACACTAAACATGTATTTAATATTAATACACTAAACATGTATTTAATATTTATACACTAAACGTGTATTTAATATTAATGCACTCAATATGTATTTATTATATATCCACTAAACATGTATTTAATATTAATAAACTAAACATGTATTTAATATTCATACACTACACGTGTATTTAATATTCATACACTAAACATGTATTTAATATTAATACAAAAACATGTATTTAAGTTTTATAAACTAAACATATATTTAATATTAATACACTAAACATGTATTTAATATTCATACACTAAACATGTAGTTATTATTCATACACTAAACATGTATTTAATATTAATACAGTAAACATGTATTAAATATTTATACATTAAACATGTATTTAATATTCATTCAATAAACATGTAGTTATTATTCTTACACTTAATATGTATTTAATATTAATACAAAAACATGTATTTAATTTTAATAAACTAAATATATATTTAATATTAATACACTACACATGTATTTAATATTTTTACACTAAACGTGTATTTAATATTCATACACTAAAAGTGTATTTAATATTCATACACTAAACATGTGTTTAATATTAATACAAAAACATGTATTTAATATTTATACAGTAAACATGTATTGAATATTCATACACTAAACATGTATTTAATATTCATACACTAAACATGTATTTAATATTCATACACTAAACATGTATTTAATATTAATACACGAAACATGTATTTAATATTTATACACTAAACATGTATTTAATATTAATACAAAAACATGTATTTAATTTTAATAAACTATACATATATCTAATATTATTACACTAAACATGTATTTAATATTTATACACTGAACATGTATTTAATAATCATATACTAAACGTATATGTAATCATATACTAATCATATATTTAATATTCATTTAGTAAACATGTATTTATTATCCTCTAAATAAGGCACACTTGGAAATAATGAATTTCTTTATGCGTGCAGTTGCGGCAGAAGTCCACAGGAAGGCGCACGTTCCCTCTTAATAAGTCCGGTCCTCTCCGTCTCTCTATCTCTCTTTTTCCTTTTTTTTTGTTTCTTTTATTTTTTCTTACATAAGTTTGGTTTCTCATACACTTATATTTATACACTAAACATGTATTTAATATTAATACACTAAACATGTATTTAATATTTATACACTAAACAAGTATTTAATATTAGTACAAAAACATGTATTTAATTTTAATAAACTAAACATATATTTAATATTAATACACTAAACATGTATTTAATATTAATACAAAAACATGTATTTAAATTTAATAAACTAAACATATATTTAATATTAATACACTAAACATGTATTAAATATTCATACACTAAACATTTATTTAATATTCATTCAATAAACATGTATTTATTATTCATACACTAAACATGTATTTAATATTTATACACTAAACATGTATTTAATATTAATACACTAAATATGTATTCATTATATATCCACTAAACATGTATTTAATATTCATACACTAAACATGTATTTAATATTCATAAACTAAACATGTATTTAACATTTATACACTAAACATGTATTTAATATTCATACAAAAACATGTATTTAATGTTTATACACTAAACATGTATTTAATATTCATACACTAAACATGTAGTTATTATTTATACACTAAACATGTATTTAATATTAATACAGTAAACATGTATTAAATATTTATACACTAAACATGTATTTAATATTAATACAAAAACATGTATTTAATTTTAATAAACTAAATATATATTTAATATTAATACACTAAACATGTATTTAATATTTTTACACTAAACCTGTATTTAATATTCATACACTCAAAGTGTATTTAATATTCATACACTAAACATGTGTTTAATATTAATACACTAAACATGTAGTTATTATTCATACACTAAACATGTATTTAATATGTATACACTAAACATGTATTTAATATTAATACACTAAATATGTATTTATTATATATCCACTAAACATGTATTTAATATTCATAAACTAAATATATATGTAATATTAATACACTAAACATGTATTTAATATTAATACACTAAACATGTATTTAATATTTTTACACTAAACATGTATTTAATATTCTTACACTAAACATGTATTTAATATTCATACACTAAACATGTATTTAATATTAATACAAAAACACGTATTTAATTGTAATAAACTAAATATATATTTAATATTAATACACTAAACATGTATTTAATATTCATAAACTAAACATGTATTTAACATTCATACACTAAACATGTATTTAATATTCATACACTAAACATGTAGTTATTATTTATACACTAAACATGTATTTAATATTAATACACTAAACATGTATTTAATATTTATACAGTAAACATGTATTGAATATTCATACACTAAACATGTATTTAATATTCATACACTAAACATGTATTTAATATTCATACACTAAACATGTATTTAATATTAATACACTAAACATATATTTAATATTAATACACTAAACATGTATTAAATATTCATACACTAAACATGTATTGAATATTTATACACTAAACATGTATTTAATATTAATACAAAAACATGTATTTAATTTTAATAAACTAAACATATATTTAATATTATTACACTAAAGATGTATTTAATATTTATACACTGAACATGTATTTAATATTCATACACTAAACATTTAGTTATTATTTTTACACTAAACATGTATTTAATATTAATACACTAAACATGTATTTAATATTAATACACTAAACATGTATTTAATATTAATACACTAAACATGTATTTAATATTTATACACTAATCATGTATTTAATATTAATACACTAATCATGTATTTAATATTAATACACTAAATATGTATTTAATATTCATACACTTAACATGTATTTAATATTTATACACTAAAGATGTATTTAATATTCATACATTAAACATATATTTAATATTCATACACTAAACATGTATTTAATATTTATACACTAAACATGTATTTAATATTCATACACTAAACATGTATTTAATATTCATACACTAAACATGTATTTAATATTTATACACTAAATATGTATTTAATATTCATACACTAAACATGTATTTAATATTACTACACTGAACATGTATTTAATAATCATATACTAAACATATATGTAATCATATACTAATCATATATTTAATATTCATTTAGTAAACATGTATTTATTATCCTCTAAATAAGGCACACTTGGAAATAATGAATTTCTTTATGTGTGCAGTTGCGACAGAAGTCCACAGGAGGGCGCACGTTCCCTCTTAATAAGTCCGGTCCTCTCCGTCTCTCTCTGTCTCTCTTTTTCCTTTTTTTTGGTTTCTTTTATTTTTTTTTACATAAGTTTGGTTTCTCATACACTTATATTTATACACTAAACATGTATTTAATATTAATACACTAAACATGTATTTAATATTTATACACTAAACATGTATTTAATATTAGTACAAAAACATGTATTTAATTTTAATAAACTAAACATATATTTAATATTAATACACTAAACATGTATTTAATATTAATACAAAAACATGTATTTAATTTTAATAAACTAAACATATATTTAATATTAATACACTAAACATGTATTAAATATTCATACACTAAACATTTATTTAATATTCATTCAATAAACATGTAGTTATTATTCTTACACTTAATATGTATTTAATATTAATACAAAAACATTTAATTTTAATAAACTAATCATATATTTAATATTAATACACTAAACATGTATTTAATATTTTTACACTAAACATGTATTTAATATTTATACACTAAAAGTGTATTTAATATTAATACACTAAACATGTATTTAATATTAATACACTAAACATGTATTTAATATTTATACAGTAAACATGTATTTAATATTCATACACTAAACATGTATTTAATATTAATACACTAAACATGTATTTAATATTTATACACTAAACATGTATTTAATATTCATAAACTAAACATGTATTTAACATTTATACACTAAACATGTATTTAATATACATACACTAAACATGTAGTTATTATTTATACACTAAACATGTATTTAATATTAATACACTAAACATGTATTTAATATTTATACACTAAACATGTATTTAATATTAATACACTAAATATGTATTTATTATATATCCACTAAACATGTATTTAATATTCATAAAATAAACATGTATTTAATATTCATACACTAAACGTGTATTTAATATTCATACACTAAACATGTATTTAATATTAATACAAAACATGTATTTAAGTTTAATTAACTAAACATATATTTAATATTATTACACTAAACATGTATTTAATATTTATACACTGAACCTGCATTTAATAGTTATACACTAATCATGTATTTAATATTAATACACTAATCATGTATTTAAAATTCATACACTAAATATGTATTTAATATTCATACAATTAACATGTATTTAATATTTATTCACGAAACATGTATTTAATATTTATACACTAAACATGTATTTAATATTCATACATTAAAAATGTATTTAATATTCATACACTAAACATGTATTTAATATTCATACATTAAACATGAATTTAATATTTATACACTAAACATGTATTTAATATTCGTACACGAAACATGTATTTAATATTTATACACTAAACATGTATTTAATATTCATACATTAAACTTATATTTAATATTCATACACTATACATGTATTTAATATTTATACACTAAACATGTATTTAATATTCATACACTAAACATGTATTTAATATTTATACAAAAACATGTATTTAATTTTAATAAACTAAACATATATTTAATATTAATACACTAAACATGTATTTAATATTTATACACTAAACATGTATTTAATATTCATACGCTAAACATGTTGTTATTATTTATACACTAAACATGTATTTAATATTAATACAGTAAACATGTATTTAATATTAATACACTAAACATGTATTTAATATTAATACAAAAACATGTATTTAATTTTAATAAACTAAATATATATTTAATATTAATACACTAAACATGTATTTAGTATTCATAAACTAAACATATATTTAACATTTATACACTAAACATGTATTTAATATTCATACACTAAACATGTATTTAATTTTTAATAAACTGAACATATATTTAATATTAATACACTAAACATGTATTTAATATTTATACACTAAACATGTATTTAATATTCATACACTAAACATGTAGTTATTATTCATACACTAAACATGTATTTAATATTAATACAGTAAACATGTATTAAATATTCATAAACTAAACGTGTATTTAATATTCATACACTAAACATGTATTTAATATTAATACAAAACATGTATTTAAGTTTAATAAACTAAACATAGATTTAATATTAATACACTAAACATGTATTTAATATTTATACAGTAAACATGTATTTAATATTAATACACTAAATATGTATTTATTAAATATCCACTAAACATGTATTTAATATTCATAAACTAAATATATATTTAACATTAATACACTAAACATGTATTTAATTTTAATAAACTAAACATATATTTAATATTAATACACTAAACATGTATTAAATATTCATACACTAAACATTTATTTAATATTCATTCAATAAACATGTAGTTATTATTCATACACTAAACATGTATTTAATATTTATACACTAAACATGTATTTAATATTAATACACTAAATATGTATTCATTATATATCCACTAAACATGTATTTAATATTCATAAACTAAATATATATTTAATATTAATACACTAAACATGTTTTTAATATTAATACACTAAACATGTATTTAATATTTTTACACTAAACATGTATTTAATATTCTTACACTAAACATGTATTTAATATTCATACACTAAACATGTATTTAATATTCATAAACTAAACATGTATTTAACATTTATACACTAAACATGTATTTAATATTCATACAAAAACATGTATTTAATGTTTATACACTAAACATGTATTTAATATTCATACACTAAACATGTAGTTATTATTTATACACTAAACATGTATTTAATATTAATACAGTAAACATGTATTAAATATTTATACACTAAACATGTATTTAATATTAATACAAAAACATGTATTTAATTTTAATAAACTAAATATATATTTAATATTAATACACTAAACATGTATTTAATATTTTTACACTAAACCTGTATTTAATATTCATACACTCAAAGTGTATTTAATATTCATACACTAAACATGTGTTTAATATTAATACACTAAACATGTAGTTATTATTCATACACTAAACATGTATTTAATATGTATACACTAAACATGTATTTAATATTAATACACTAAATATGTATTTATTATATATCCACTAAACATGTATTTAACATTCATAAACTAAACATGTATTTAATATCCATAAACTAAACGTGTATTTAATATTCATACACTAAACATGTATTTAATATTAATACAAAACATGTATTTAAGTTTAATAAACTAAACATAGATTTAATATTAATACACTAAACATGTATTTAATATTTATACAGTAAACATGTATTGAATATTCATACACTAAACATGTATTTAATATTCATACACTAAACATGTATTTAATATTCATACACTAAACATGTATTTAATATTAATACAACAACATGTATTTAATTTTAATAAACTAAAAATATATTTAATATTATTACACTAAACATGTATTTAATATTTATACACTGAACATGTATTTAATATTCATACATTAAAAATAATTTAATATTCATACACTAAACATGTATTTAATATTCATACACTAAACATGTATTTAATATTCGTACACGAAACATGTATTTAATATTTATACACTAAACATGTATTTAATATTCATACACTAAACATGCATTTAATATTCATACACTAAACATGTATTTAATATTATACACTAAACATGCATTTAATATTCATACACTAAACATGTATTTAATATTATTACACTAAACATGTATTTAATATTTATACACTGAACATGTATTTAATAGTTATACACTAATCATGTGTTTAATATTAATACACTAAACATGTATTTAATATTCATACACTAAACATGTAGTTATTATTAATACACTAAACATGTATTTAATATTAATACAGTAAACATGTATTTAATATTCATAAACTAAACATGTATTTAACATTTATACACTAAACATGTATTTAATATTCATACACTAAACATGTATTTAATTTTTAATAAACTAAACATATATTTAATATTAATACACTAAACATGTATTTAATATTTATACACTAAACATGTATTTAATATTCATACATTAAACATGTATTTAATTTTAATAAACTAAACATATATTTAATATTAATACACTAAACATGTATTTAATATTTATACACTAAACATGTATTTAATATTCATACACTAAACATGTAGTTATTATTAATACACTAAACATGTATTTAATATTAATACAGTAAACATGTATTTAATATTCATAAACTAAACATGTATTTAACATTTATACACTAAACTTGTATTTAATATTCATACACTAAACATGTATTTAATTTTTAATAAACTAAACATATATTTAATATTAATACACTAAACATGTATTTAATATTCGTACACGAAACATGTATTTAATATTTATACACTAAACATGTATTTAATATTCATACACTAAACATGCATTTAATATTCATACACTAAACATGTATTTAATATTATACACTAAACATGCATTTAATATTCATACACGAAACATGTATTTAATATTTATACACTAAACATGTATTTAATATTCATACACTAAACATGCATTTAATATTCATACACTAAACATGTATTTAATATTATACACTAAACATGCATTTAATATTCATACACTAAACATGTATTTAATATTATTACACTAAACATGTATTTAATATTTATACACTTAACATGTATTTAATATTTATTCACGAAACATGCATTTAATATTTATACACTAAAAATGTATTTAATATTCATACATTAAAAAGGTATTTAATATTCATACACTAAACATGTATTTAATATTCATACATTAAACATGTATTTAATATTTATACACTAAACATGTATTTAATATTCGTACACGAAACATGTATTTAATATTTATACACTAAACATGTATTTAATATTCATACATTAAACATGTATTCAATATTCATACACTAAACATGTATTTAATATTTATACACTAAACATGTATTTAATATTCATACACTAAACATGTATTTAATATTTATACAAAAAACATGTATTTAATTTTAATAAACTAAACATATATTTAATATTAATACACTAAACATGTATTTAATATTTATACACTAAACATGTATTTAATATTCATACACTAAACATGTAGTTATTATTAATACACTAAACATGTATTTAATATTAATACAGTAAACATGTATTTAATATTCATAAACTAAACATGTATTTAACATTTATACACTAAACATGTATTTAATATTCATACACTAAACATGTATTTAATTTTTAATAAACTAAACATATATTTAATATTAATACACTAAACATGTATTTAATATTTATACACTAAACATGTATTTAATATTCATACACTAAACATGTAGTTATTATTCATACACTAAACATTTATTTAATATTAATACAGTAAACATGTATTAAATATTTATACACTAAACATGTATTTAATATTCATTCAATAAACATGTAGTTATTATTCTTACACTTAATATGTATTTAATATTAATACAAAAACATGTATTTAATTTTAATAAACTAAATATATATTTAATATTAATACACTACACATGTATTTAATATTTTTATACTAAACGTGTATTTAATATTCATACACTAAAAGTGTATTTAATATTCATACACTAAACATGTGTTTAATATTAATACAAAAACATGTATTTAATTGTAATAAACTAAATACATATTTAATATTAATACACTAAACATGTATTTAATATTCATAAACTAAACATGTATTTAACATTCATACACTAAACATGTATTTAATATTCATACACTAAACATGTAGTTATTATTTATAAATTAAACATGTATTTAATATTTATACACTAAACATGTATTTAATATTAATACAAAAACATGTATTTAATTTTAATAAACTATACATATATTTAATATTATTACACTAAACATGTATTTAATATTTATACACTGAACATGTATTTAATAATCATATACTAAACGTATATGTAATCATATACTAATCATATATTTAATATTCATTTAGTAAACATGTATTTATTATCCTCTAAATAAGGCACACTTGGAAATAATGAATTTCTTTATGCGTGCAGTTGCGGCAGAAGTCCACAGGAGGGCGCACGTTCCCTCTTAATAAGTCCGGTCCTCTCCGTCTCTCTATCTCTCTTTTTCCTTTTTTTTTTGTTTCTTTTATTTTTTTTTATATAAGTTTGGTTTCTCATACACTTATATTTATACACTAAACATGTATTTAATATTAATACACTAAACATGTATTTAATATTTATACACTAAACAAGTATTTAATATTAGTACAAAAACATGTATTTAATTTTAATAAACTAAACATATATTTAATATTAATACACTAAACATGTATTTAATATTAATACAAAAACATGTATTTAATTTTAATAAACTAAACATATATTTAATATTAATACACTAAACATGTATTAAATATTCATACACTAAACATTTATTTAATATTCATTCAATAAACATGTAGTTATTATTCATACACTAAACATGTATTTAATATTTATACACTAAACATGTATTTAATATTAATACACTAAATATGTATTCATTATATATCCACTAAACATGTATTTAATATTCATAAACTAAATATATATTTAATATTAATACACTAAACATGTTTTTAATATTAATACACTAAACATGTATTTAATATTTTTACACTAAACATGTATTTAATATTCTTACACTAAACATGTATTTAATATTCATACACTAAACATGTATTTAATATTCATAAACTAAACATGTATTTAACATTTATACACTAAACATGTATTTAATATTCATACAAAAACATGTATTTAATGTTTATACACTAAACATGTATTTAATATTCATACACTAAACATGTAGTTATTATTTATACACTAAACATGTATTTAATATTAATACAGTAAACATGTATTAAATATTTATACACTAAACATGTATTTAATATTAATACAAAAACATGTATTTAATTTTAATAAACTAAATATATATTTAATATTAATACACTAAACATGTATTTAATATTTTTACACTAAACCTGTATTTAATATTCATACACTCAAAGTGTATTTAATATTCATACACTAAACATGTGTTTAATATTAATACACCAAACATGTAGTTATTATTCATACACTAAACATGTATTTAATATTAATACACTAAATATGTATTTATTATATATCCACTAAACATGTATTTAACATTCATAAACTAAACATGTATTTAATATTCATACACTAAACCTGTAGTTATTATTCATACACTAAACATGTATTTAATATTAATACACTAAACATGTAGTTATTATTTATACACTAAACATGTATTTAATATTAATACACTAAACATGTATTTAATATTTATACACTAAACATGTATTTAATATTAATACACTAAATATGTATTTATTATATATCCACTAAACATGTATTTAACATTCATAAACTAAACATGTATTTAATATTCATAAACTAAACGTGTATTTAATATTCATACACTAAACATGTATTTAATATTAATACAAAACATGTATTTAAGTTTAATAAACTAAACATAGATTTAATATTAATACACTAAACATGTATTTAATATTTATACAGTAAACATGTATTGAATATTCATACACTAAACATGTATTTAATATTCATACACTAAACATGTATTTAATATTCATACACTAAACATGTATTTAATATTAATACAACAACATGTATTTAATTTTAATAAACTAAACATACATTTAATATTATTACACTAAACATGTATTTAATATTTATACACTGAACATGTATTTAATATTCATACATTAAAAATAATTTAATATTCATTCACTAAACATGTATTTAATATTCATACATTAAACATATATTTGATATTCATACAATAAACATGCATTTAATATTCGTACACGAAACATGTATTTAATATTTATACACTAAACATGTATTTAATATTCATACACTAAACATGCATTTAATATTCATACACTAAACATGTATTTAATATTATACACTAAACATACACCTCAGTAGAAGCATTTAAGTCTCATCTTAAAACTCATCTGTATACTCTAGCCTTTAAATAGACCTCCTTTTTAGACCAGTTGATCTGCCGCTTCTTTTCTTTCTCCTATGTCCCCCCCTCCCTTGTGGAGGGGGTCCGGTCCGATGACCATGGATGAAGTACTGACTGTCCAGAGTCGAGACCCAGGATGGACCGCTCGTCGGGACCCAGGATGGACCGCTCGCCTGTATCGGTTGGGGACATCTCTACGCTGCTGATCCGCTTGAGATGGTTTCCTGTGGACGGGACTCTCACTGCTGTCTTGGAGCCACTATGGATTGAACTTTCACAGTATCATGTTAGACCCGCTCGACATCCATTGCTTTCGGTCCCCTAGAGGGGGGGGGGTTGCCCACATCTGAGGTCCTCTCCAAGGTTTCTCATAGTCAGCATTGTCGCTGGCGTCCCACTGAATGTGAATTCTCCCTGCCCACTGGGTGTGAGTTTTCCTTGCCCTTTTGTGGGTTCTTCCGAGGATGTTGTAGTCGTAATGATTTGTGCAGTCCTTTGAGACATTTGTGATTTGGGGCTATATAAATAAACATTGATTGATTGATTGACATGCATTTAATATTCATACACTAAATGTATTTAATATTTATACACTAAACATGTATTTAATATTAATACAAAAACATGTATTTAATTTTAATAAACTAAACATATATTTAATATTATTACACTAAACATGTATTTAATATTTATGCACTGAACATGTATTTAATAGTTATACACTAATCATGTGTTTAATATTAATACACTAATCATGTATTTAATATTCATACACTAAATATGTATTTAGTATTCATACACTTAACATGTATTTAATATTTATTCACGAAACATGTATTTAATATTTATACACTAAACATGTATTTAATATTCATACATTAAAAAGGTATTTAATATTCATACACTAAACATGTATTTAATATTCATACATTAAACATGTATTTAATATTTATACACTAGACATGTATTTAATATTCGTACACGAAACATGTATTTAATATTTATACACTAAACATGTATTTAATATTCATACATTAAACATGTATTCAATATTCATACACTAAACATGTATTTAATATTTATACACTAAACATGTATTTAATTTTAATAAACTAAACATATATTTAATATTAATACGCTAAACATGTATTTAATATTCATACACTAAACATGTATTTAATATTTATACAAAAAACATGTATTTAATTTTAATAAACTAAACATATATTTAATATTAATACACTAAACATGTATTTAATATTTATACACTAAACATGTATTTAATATTCATACACTAAACATGTAGTTATTATTAATACACTAAATATGTATTTATTATATATCCACTAAACATGTATTTAATATTCATAAACTAAACATGTATTTAATATTCATACACTAAACGTGTATTTAATATTCATACACTAAACATGTATTTAATATTTATACACTAAACATGTATTTAATATTCATACACTAAACATGTAGTTATTTTTCATACACTAAACATGTATTTAATATTAATACAGTAAACATGTATTAAATATTTATACACTAAACATGTATTTAATATTCATTCAATAAACATGTAGTTATTATTCTTACACTTAATATGTATTTAATATTAATACAAAAACATGTATTTAATTTTAATTAAGTAAACATATATTTAATATTAATACACTAAACATGTATTTAATATTCATACACTAAACATGTATTTAATATTCATACACTAAACATGTAGTTATTATTCATACACTAAACATGTATTTAATATTAATACAGTAAACATGTATTTAATATTTATACACTAAACATGTATTTAATATTAATACAAAAACATGTATTTAATTTTAATAAACTAAATATATATTTAATATTAATACACTAAACATGTATTTAATATTTTTACACTAAACGTGTATTTAATATTCATACACTAAAAGTGTATTTAATATTCATACACTAAACATGTGTTTAATATTAATTCACTAAACACGTAGTTATTATTCATACACTAAATATGTATTTATTATATATACACTAAACATGTATTTAATATTCATAAACTAAATATATATTTAATATTAATACACTAAACATGTATTTAATATTAATACACTAAACATGTATTTAATATTTTTACACTAAACATGTATTTAATATTCATACACTAAACATGTATTTAATATTAATACACTAAACATGTATTTAATATTTATACAATAAACATGTATTTAATATTAATACAAAAACATGTATTTAATTTTAATAAACTATACATATATCTAATATTATTACACTAAACATGTATTTAATATTTATACACTGAACATGTATTTAATAATCATATACTAAACGTATATGTAATCATATACTAATCATATATTTAATATTCATTTAGTAAACATGTATTTATTATCCTCTAAATAAGGCACACTTGGAAATAATGAATTTCTTTATGCGTGCAGTTGCGGCAGAAGTCCACAGGAGGGCGCACGTTCCCTCTTAATAAGTCCGGTCCTCTCCGTCTCTCTATCTCTCTTTTTCCTTTTTTTTTGTTTCTTTTATTTTTTTTTACATAAGTTTGGTTTCTCATACACTTATATTTATACACTAAACATGTATTTAATATTAATACACTAAACATGTATTTAATATTTATACACTAAACAAGTATTTAATATTAGTACAAAAACATGTATTTAATTTTAATAAACTAAACATATATTTAATATTAATACACTAAACATGTATTTAATATTAATACAAAAACATGTATTTAATTTTAATAAACTAAACATATATTTAATATTAATACACTAAACATGTATTAAATATTCATACACTAAACATTTATTTAATATTCATTCAATAAACATGTAGTTATTATTCATACACTAAACATGTATTTAATATTTATACACTAAACATGTATTTAATATGAATACACTAAATATGTATTCATTATATATCCACTAAATATGTATTTAATATTCATACACTAAACATGTATTTAATATTCATAAACTAAACATGTATTTAACATTTATACACTAAACATGTATTTAATATTCATACAAAAACATGTATTTAATGTTTATACACTAAACATGTATTTAATATTCATACACTAAACATGTAGTTATTATTTATACACTAAACATGTATTTAATATTAATACAGTAAACATGTATTAAATATTTATACACTAAACATGTATTTAATATTAATACAAAAACATGTATTTAATTTTAATAAACTAAATATATATTTAATATTAATACACTAAACATGTATTTAATATTTTTACACTAAACCTGTATTTAATATTCATACACTCAAAGTGTATTTAATATTCATACACTAAACATGTGTTTAATATTAATACACTAAACATGTAGTTATCATTCATACACTAAACATGTATTTAATATGTATACACTAAACATGTATTTAATATTAATACACTAAATATGTATTTATTATATATCCACTAAACATGTATTTAATATTCATAAACTAAATATATATTTAATATTAATACACTAAACATGTATTTAATATTAATACACTAAACATGTATTTAATATTTTTACACTAAACATGTATTTAATATTCTTACACTAAACATGTATTTAATATTCATACACTAAACATGTATTTAATATTAATACAAAAACACGTATTTAATTGTAATAAACTAAATATATATTTAATATTAATACACTAAACATGTATTTAATATTCATAAACTAAACATTGTCATGCCCGGCTCTGCCGGTTAGTGTTTGGGGCACTTTGGTCCTCCGACCCGCAGGTGGAGCTGGTCTGTGAAGACGTGCAACATCTCAGAGGGCTGCTGATTGGGCGGCCTATAAAAGGCCTCCCATCAGCATGCTCGCTCTCTCTCTCTCTCTCTCTCTCGTCCCACAGGCACATTCGTTTGGTGACCGTATGGTCACGGCAACGACGGCCGGGATTAGCACCACACTTGCACCCTTTTGGACAACACTCATTTACTGATACATTCCTTGGTTAATTCACATTACTGATCACTGATACATGTTGTAAATAAAAGATCTGTTGGCTAAAATGTACAAATCGGTGTGGTCTCCCTTAATGTTACAGCCACTAACAAGCCAGTGGTTGTGACATATGGGGGCTCGTCCGATCTTTGGTAGTAACTTTAGGCTATGGTAATTCCTTCTACTGGCTATGGCAGCGTAGGAAGGTGCGTAGAGCTCTTTGTATTGAGTATTCCTTCTACTGGCTTTTGGAGCGTAGGAAGGTGAGTAGAGCTGAGTTACTAATTGTGAACTGCTGATAGTCAGTTGGGGCCTGTTATCAATTAGTTAATTGGGGGATCTACTGATTTGTACTTTTGAGGCTTTGTTTGACCGTGCAAGTGTAGGTAGACACTGAATTGTTTGTTCCAGCCATCTTGGTTTAGTTTCATTGCAGTTTGTAGCATTGCATTCAGCCTCTTAGGAGCTGTCGCCTTTATCCCCATCTAGTACGGGTTCTAGGTTCCTGCTGTCACAGAGCCTGGGCGAGGGCACCGCCTTGGAGAAACGGCTGAATCGGCTTTGTCGGGATGGTACGTCTCCACAGGTATTGGTGAGTAAATGATCCTCGTCCTCGGGCTCTGTGTGAAAATAGATTAGTCTAGTGGGGGGAAAATGTTTAGGGGGATGCTCCGAGGTTAGTTTGCTGTGTTAACATAACTGTAATGTTTTAGAGACCTGGTTGGATTGGTTGGAGAGAGAGAGCCTAGCGTAATTAGAGCTAGTTTTTGGTTGGGTTGTTTTTTCAGTAGTTTCATTGTTGGTTTGGTACAGTAGCCAGATTGGTACTGACGGCCTGGGTTGAGCAGGATGGAGGCTTTTGTGGAAGCACCATCTGAGAAATTGTTGTTTGCCTTTAATAAGGAACAGTTGTTGCAATTGGCAGAAAAGTATGGCATGGAATTGTCATCAGCCATTAGAACTGGTAAGAAGGGACCCTTGCGTGACTCCATTCACGAGTTTTTGTGTGAGCAGAGCATTTTGCCTTCAGGAAAAGGTGGTGACGCTCATGTGAAGGGTATGTCAGAGCCTATGCAGTCAGAGAGGGTAGGCATACTGACTTTTGAGCAACAAAGAGACTTGGCATTAACACCTGTTGATAGGCACAAGTATGCTGAGGTGAAAAAAGCGGTCTTGAAATGTTATGAACTGAATCCAGAAGCTTACAGACAACGTTTCAGAAACTGGCGTAAACGTGATAATCAGACCCATGCTGAAGTGGCAAGAGAGTTGAGTACTTATTTTAACCGGTGGCTCACTTCAGAGTCTGTCTCAACTTACGAAAATTTGCGTGATTTGTTGATTTTGGAGCAGTTTAAGAACATTGTACCAGATCGAATTGCAACCTACATTAATGAGCAAAAGGCAAAGTCAGTGGAGGAGGCAGCCTCGCTTGCTGATACCTTTGTGTTGACTCATAAACGTAAGACTTACAACAGTCAACCACGGTATAATAGCCACCAACGTTATGATCCTGCTCGTTCTCCTCCACAACGTTCTCCTCCTCGTTATGGTCGTAGTTCAAATCGATCCAATTATGGCAATTCCGGTAATGTTCCTAAATTTGATAATGGAAGTAGCAAATCTCGCCCAAGCCCGACGGATAAATGTCATTACTGTTTGCAGGAGGGACATTGGAAAAAGGACTGCCCGCTGTTGAAAGGCCGTAAATCTAATGCCAAGGAAGCTGGGTGTGTTTCTGTTGTGCATCCAGTTGATTTTGGCGTCTCTGATCTAACACCGTTACCTCGTTTGGAAGTTCATTGTGAGCAGGTGATTGAAGATGGTGCATCTGTGTCAGACGAGCAGACGAAATCAGTAGAGTCAGCTGCGTCTGATTTCGCTCCATTCATTAGTGATGGCTGGGTGTCATTGGTTGGAGAGACACAAAAAGTTCCAGTTAAAATCTTAAGAGACACTGGGGCATCTGAGAGTTTCATTTCTGGAGCAGTTTTGCCATTTTCCTCAGCATCTGACACTGAGAAATGTATTTTGATTAGAGGAATAGGCATGCAGTCATTTTCTGTACCGTTGCACAAAATTCACTTGTGTTCAGGATTTGTGAATGGGGAGGTGACTATTGCTGTGAGACCGTCTCTGCCTATGCAGGATATCCATGTAATTCTGGGGAACAATTTGGGTGGGTGTTTAGTTTCTCCACCTCCAGTTGTTACACCTGTACCGCTATCTGTAGAGGAGCCAGACGCGTGTTGTCAAGAATTCCCAGAAGTGTTTACTGCTTGTGCTGTGACTAGGGCAATGTCTCGCACGCAGGCGCAATCGTCGGATGTGTCCAAATCTGTGCCTATTTTTGTTCCTGAGCTGCCCGAACCTCTGTCATGTCAAGATTTAATTGAGGCACAAAAGAATGATCAGAGCTTTGAGAAATATTTTGCCTTAGCTTCTACTAATCCAACGATGGGTTACTTCATTCAGAATGGCGTTTTGCTGCATACGTGGTTGCCAGGTGTTGATCCTGAAGTGGCAGGTCAGGTGATTCAAGTGATGGTACCTGACAAATACCGTGATTTGATTTTGAGAACAGCCCATGGAGCAGAGTCTGGGCATTTTGGAGTTAAGAAAACCTACCGACGTCTTTTGGAACATTTTTACTGGCCACGGATGAAACGCCATGTATCTAGATTTGTCAAAGCATGTCATGTTTGCCAGGTTGCGAAACAGAGTACTCCCATTAAACCTGCACCACTTCAACCTATTCCGTCTGTTGGCACACCATTTGAGCATCTCATTATTGATTGTGTAGGTCCACTACCCCCTTCGAAATCTGGTTGTGTGTACCTCTTTACCATCATGTGCCAGGCCACTCGGTATCCAGCAGCGTATGCCTTGAGAACAATTACCACAAGGTCAATATTGAAATGTTTGTCTAAATTCATTTCTGTCTTTGGCATTCCAAAGGTAATTCAGAGCGACAGAGGGTCTAACTTTACCTCCAGAACATTTGCTGCAGCGTTGAAGTCGATGCAGGTGAAGCACAATTTGAGCAGCGCGTATCACGCACAGAGTCAGGGGGCATTGGAGCGCTGGCATGCCACGTTGAAGTCTCTCTTGCGCGCTTACTGTGTTGAGATGCGGAGAGATTGGGAGGAGGCGTTGCCATGGCTCTTGTTGTCTGCGCGTGGTGTAGTTCAAGAAAGCACTGGTTTTAGTCCAAATGACCTAGTCTTTGGCCACAAAGTCCGGACCTCACTGTCTGTTTTAAATGCCAATCTGGATCTGCAGAACACTCCCGTCAGTTTCACTGAGTATGTAGATGGTTTTCGTCGTAGGCTGTTGCTTGCATGGAAAGAGGCAACCGAGCATTTGACTAAAGCTCAGGTGAAAATGAAGCTGCGTTATGACCGTAAAGCGAAGATCAGAGTTTTCAATCCAGGTGATCAAGTTTTAGCTTTGCTGCCCATTCCGGGGTCACCATTTACAGCAAAATACTCTGGTCCATTTACGGTTATGAGCCAAGTGTCAGATCTCTATTATTTACTGTCAACTCCTGATCGTAAACGATCACAGCAACTGTGTCATGTGAATTTACTCAAGCCTTACCACTCTGCAGGTTCCGACAAGGCGGGTGGGATTGCTGCGAGTCCAGTGGGTCTAGCCGTTGGGGTTGGGGAACCGCTCAACTGGCCGGAGGTGGCAGCTTGGGATGAAGTGCGCGCACCTGATGATTCAGTGTTACACGGGCGCTTAGAAAATACTCAGCAGTTAAAGGAGCTAGATAGTCTCCTCGGTCATTTAAGTGAGGTACAGCGTAAACAGTTGTCGGATTTGATTTTTGAGTTTTTGCCTTTGTTTTCCGACACTCCAACCTGTACCACACTAATTGAACATGACATTGACTCTGGACCAGGAGGTCTAATCATCTCCACTCACTCCTAACCTGCGGTTTTTCTCTGTTTCCCTTAAAGGTCGCTGTCCGGGTACCAGGATTTGCTGGGTGCAGGGAAGGTCGGAGGGGAAGGAGGGTGTTTGGGATGGTTTGGGTTCTGGTTGGTCTGGGGTGGAGGGGAGGTGCGTCAGTGGGACTAGAATATAGCTACTGGGGCTACTGTAGTTTTTGTTTTCTATTTTTTGATGGTGCTTCAGAGACCCAGTTAACACGGGTCTCTGTTTTTAAGGGGGGGGATGTCATGCCCGGCTCTGCCGGTTAGTGTTTGGGGCACTTTGGTCCTCCGACCCGCAGGTGGAGCTGGTCTGTGAAGACGTGCAACATCTCAGAGGGCTGCTGATTGGGCGGCCTATAAAAGGCCTCCCATCAGCATGCTCGCTCTCTCTCTCTCTCTCTCTCGTCCCACAGGCACATTCGTTTGGTGACCGTATGGTCACGGCAACGACGGCCGGGATTAGCACCACACTTGCACCCTTTTGGACAACACTCATTTACTGATACATTCCTTGGTTAATTCACATTACTGATCACTGATACATGTTGTAAATAAAAGATCTGTTGGCTAAAATGTACAAATCGGTGTGGTCTCCCTTAATGTTACAGCCACTAACAAGCCAGTGGTTGTGACAACATGTATTTAACATTCATACACTAAACATGTATTTAATATTCATACACTAAACATGTAGTTATTATTTATACACTAAACATGTATTTAATATTAATACACTAAACATGTATTTAATATTTATACAGTAAACATGTATTGAATATTCATACACTAAACATGTATTTAATATTCATACACGAAACATGTATTTAATATTCATACACTAAACATGTATTTAATATTAATACACTAAACATATATTTAATATTAATACACTAAACATGTATTAAATATTCATACACTAAACATGTATTTAATATTTATACACTAAACATGTATTTAATATTAATACAAAAACATGTATTTAATTTTAATAAACTAAACATATATTTAATATTATTACACTAAAGATGTATTTAATATTTATACACTGAACATGTATTTAATATTCATACACTAAACATTTAGTTATTATTTTTACACTAAACATGTATTTAATATTAATACACTAAACATGTATTTAATATTAATACACTAAACATGTATTTAATATTAATACACTAAACATGTATTTAATATTTATACACTAATCATGTATTTAATATTAATACACTAATCATGTATTTAATATTAATACACTAAATATGTATTTAATATTCATACACTTAACATGTATTTAATATTTATACACTAAAGATGTATTTAATATTTATACACTAAACATGTATTTAATATTCGTACACGAAACATGTATTTAATATTTATACACTAAAGATGTATTTAATATTCATACATTAAACATATATTTAATATTCATACACTAAACATGTATTTAATATTTATACACTAAACATGTATTTAATATTCATACACTAAACATGTATTTAATATTCATACACTAAACATGTATTTAATATTTATACACTAAATATGTATTTAATATTCATACACTAAACATGTATTTAATATTACTACACTGAACATGTATTTAATAATCATATACTAAACATATATGTAATCATATACTAATCATATATTTAATATTCATACAGTAAACATGTATTTATTATCCTCTAAATAAGGCACACTTGGAAATAATGAATTTCTTTATGCGTGCAGTTGCGACAGAAGTCCACAGGAGGGCGCACGTTCCCTCTTAATAAGTCCGGTCCTCTCCGTCTCTCTCTGTCTCTCTTTTTCCTTTTTTTTTGTTTCTTTTATTTTTTTTTACATAAGTTTGGTTTCTCATACACTTATATTTATACACTAAACATGTATTTAATATTAATACACTAAACATGTATTTAATATTTATACACTAAACATGTATTTAATATTAGTACAAAAACATGTATTTAATTTTAATAAACTAAACATATATTTAATATTAATACACTAAACATGTATTTAATATTAATACAAAAACATGTATTTAATTTTAATAAACTAAACATATATTTAATATTAATACACTAAACATGTATTAAATATTCATACACTAAACATTTATTTAATATTCATTCAATAAACATGTAGTTATTATTCTTACACTTAATATGTATTTAATATTAATACAAAAACATTTAATTTTAATAAACTAATCATATATTTAATATTAATACACTAAACATGTATTTAATATTTTTACACTAAACATGTATTTAATATTTATACACTAAAAGTGTATTTAATATTAATACACTAAACATGTATTTAATATTAATACACTAAACATGTATTTAATATTTATACACTAAACATGTATTTAATATTCATACACTAAACATGTATTTAATATTAATACACTAAACATGTATTTAATATTTATACACTAAACATGTATTTAATATTCATAAACTAAACATGTATTTAACATTTATACACTAAACATGTATTTAATATACATACACTAAACATGTAGTTATTATTTATACACTAAACATGTATTTAATATTAATACACTAAACATGTATTTAATATTTATACAGTAAACATGTATTGAATATTCATACACTAAACATGTATTTAATATTCATACACGAAACATGTATTTAATATTCATACACTAAACATGTATTTAATATTAATACACTAAACATATATTTAATATTAATACACTAAACATGTATTAAATATTCATACACTAAACATGTATTTAATATTTATACACTAAACATGTATTTAATATTAATACAAAAACATGTATTTAATTTTAATAAACTAAACATATATTTAATATTATTACACTAAAGATGTATTTAATATTTATACACTGAACATGTATTTAATATTCATACACTAAACATTTAGTTATTATTTTTACACTAAACATGTATTTAATATTAATACACTAAACATGTATTTAATATTAATACACTAAACATGTATTTAATATTAATACACTAAACATGTATTTAATATTTATACACTAATCATGTATTTAATATTAATACACTAATCATGTATTTAATATTAATACACTAAATATGTATTTAATATTCATACACTTAACATGTATTTAATATTTATACACTAAAGATGTATTTAATATTTATACACTAAACATGTATTTAATATTCGTACACGAAACATGTATTTAATATTTATACACTAAAGATGTATTTAATATTCATACATTAAACATATATTTAATATTCATACACTAAACATGTATTTAATATTTATACACTAAACATGTATTTAATATTCATACACTAAACATGTATTTAATATTCATACACTAAACATGTATTTAATATTTATACACTAAATATGTATTTAATATTCATACACTAAACATGTATTTAATATTACTACACTGAACATGTATTTAATAATCATATACTAAACATATATGTAATCATATACTAATCATATATTTAATATTCATACAGTAAACATGTATTTATTATCCTCTAAATAAGGCACACTTGGAAATAATGAATTTCTTTATGCGTGCAGTTGCGACAGAAGTCCACAGGAGGGCGCACGTTCCCTCTTAATAAGTCCGGTCCTCTCCGTCTCTCTCTGTCTCTCTTTTTCCTTTTTTTTTGTTTCTTTTATTTTTTTTTACATAAGTTTGGTTTCTCATACACTTATATTTATACACTAAACATGTATTTAATATTAATACACTAAACATGTATTTAATATTTATACACTAAACATGTATTTAATATTAGTACAAAAACATGTATTTAATTTTAATAAACTAAACATATATTTAATATTAATACACTAAACATGTATTTAATATTAATACAAAAACATGTATTTAATTTTAATAAACTAAACATATATTTAATATTAATACACTAAACATGTATTAAATATTCATACACTAAACATTTATTTAATATTCATTCAATAAACATGTAGTTATTATTCTTACACTTAATATGTATTTAATATTAATACAAAAACATTTAATTTTAATAAACTAATCATATATTTAATATTAATACACTAAACATGTATTTAATATTTTTACACTAAACATGTATTTAATATTTATACACTAAAAGTGTATTTAATATTAATACACTAAACATGTATTTAATATTAATACACTAAACATGTATTTAATATTTATACACTAAACATGTATTTAATATTCATACACTAAACATGTATTTAATATTAATACACTAAACATGTATTTAATATTTATACACTAAACATGTATTTAATATTCATAAACTAAACATGTATTTAACATTTATACACTAAACATGTATTTAATATACATACACTAAACATGTAGTTATTATTTATACACTAAACATGTATTTAATATTAATACACTAAACATGTATTTAATATTTATACACTAAACATGTATTTAATATTAATACACTAAATATGTATTTATTATATATCCACTAAACATGTATTTAATATTCATAAAATAAACATGTATTTAATATTCATACACTAAACGTGTATTTAATATTCATACACTAAACATGTATTTAATATTAATACAAAACATGTATTTAAGTTTAATTAACTAAACATATATTTAATATTATTACACTAAACATGTATTTAATATTTATACACTGAACCTGCATTTAATAGTTATACACTAATCATGTATTTAATATTAATACACTAATCATGTATTTAAAATTCATACACTAAATATGTATTTAATATTCATACAATTAACATGTATTTAATATTTATTCACGAAACATGTATTTAATATTTATACACTAAACATGTATTTAATATTCATACATTAAAAATGTATTTAATATTCATACACTAAACATGTATTTAATATTCATACATTAAACATGTATTTAATATTTATACACTAAACATGTATTTAATATTCGTACACGAAACATGTATTTAATATTTATACACTAAACATGTATTTAATATTCATACATTAAACATATATTTAATATTCATACACTATACATGTATTTAATATTCATACACTAAACATGTATTTAATATTCATACACTAAACATGTATTTAATATTTATACAAAAACATGTATTTAATTTTAATAAACTAAACATATATTTAATATTAATACACTAAACATGTATTTAATATTTATACACTAAACATGTATTTAATATTCATACGCTAAACATGTTGTTATTATTTATACACTAAACATGTATTTAATATTAATACAGTAAACATGTATTTAATATTAATACACTAAACATGTATTTAATATTAATACAAAAACATGTATTTAATTTTAATAGACTAAATATATATTTAATATTAATACACTAAACATGTATTTAGTATTCATAAACTAAACATGTATTTAACATTTATACACTAAACATGTATTTAATATTTATACACTAAACATGTATTTAATTTTTAATAAACTGAACATATATTTAATATTAATACACTAAACATGTATTTAATATTTATACACTAAACATGTATTTAATATTCATACACTAAACATGTAGTTATTATTCATACACTAAACATGTATTTAATATTAATACAGTAAACATGTATTAAATATTTATACACTAAACATGTATTTAATATTCATTCAATATACACGTAGTTATTATTCTTACACTTAATATGTATTTAATATTAATACAAAAACATGTATTTAATTTTAATAAACTAAACATATATTTAATATTCATACACTAAACATGTATTTAATATTTATACACTAAACATGTATTTAATATTCATACACTAAACATGTAGTTATTATTTATACACTAAACATGTTTTAATATGAATACAGTAAACATGTATTAAATATTTATACACTAAACATGTATTTAATATTAATACAAAAACATGTATTTAATTTTAATAAACTAAATATATATTTAATATTAATACACTAAACATGTATTTAATATTTTTAAACTAAACGTGTATTTAATATTCATACACTAAACATGTGTTTAATATTAATACACTAAATATGTAGTTATTATTCATACACTAAACATGTATTTAATATTCATACAGTAAACATGTATTTAATATTAATACACTAAATATGTATTTATTAAATATCCACTAAACATGTATTTAATATTCATAAACTAAATATATATTTAACATTAATACACTAAACATGTATTTAATATTAATACACTAAACATGTATTCAATATTTTTACACTAAACATGTATTTAATATTCATACACTAAACATGTATTTAATATTCATACACTAAACATGTATTTAATATTAATACAAAAACATGTATTTAATTGTAATAAACTAAATATATATTTAATATTAATAAACTAAACATGTATTTAATATTCATAAACTAAACATGTATTTAACATTTATACACTAAACATGTATTTAATATTCATACACTAAACATGTAGTTATTATTTATACACTAAACATGTATTTAATATTAATACACTAAACATGTATTTAATATTAATACACTAAACATGTATTTAATATTTATACAGTAAACATGTATTGAATATTCATACACTAAACATGTATTTAATATTCGTACACTAAACATGTATTTAATATTCAGACACTAAACATGTATTTAATATTAATACACTAAACATGTATTTAATATTTATACACTAAACATGTATTTAATATTAATACAAAAACATGTATTTAATTTTAATAAACTAAACATATATTTAATATTATTACACTAAACATGTATTTAATATTTATACACTGAACATATATTTAATATTCATACACTAAACATTTAGTTATTATTTATACACTAAACATGTATTTAATATTAATACACTAAACATGTATTTAATATTAATACACTAAACATGAATTTAATATTCATACATTAAACATGTATTTAATATTTATACACTAAACATGTATTTAATATTCGTACACGAAACATGTATTTAATATTTATACACTAAACATGTATTTAATATTCATACATTAAACATGTATTTAATATTCATACACTAAACATGTATTTAATATTTATACACTAAACATGTATTTAATATTCATACACTAAACATGTATTTAATATTTATACAAAAACATGTATTTAATTTTAATAAACTAAACATATATTTAATATTAATACACTAAACATGTATTTAATATTAATACACTAAACATGTATTTAATATTTATACAGTAAACATGTATTGAATATTCATACACTAAACATGTATTTAATATTCATACACTAAACATGTATTTAATATTCATACACTAAACATGTATTTAATATTTATACACTAAACATGTATTTAATATTAATACAAAAACATGTATTTAATTTTAATAAACTATACATATATCTAATATTATTACACTAAACATGTATTTAATATTTATACACTGAACATGTATTTAATAATCATATACTAAACGTATATGTAATCATATACTAATCATATATTTAATATTCATTTAGTAAACATGTATTTATTATCCTCTAAATAAGGCACACTTGGAAATAATGAATTTCTTTATGCGTGCAGTTGCGGCAGAAGTCCACAGGAGGGCGCACGTTCCCTCTTAATAAGTCCGGTCCTCTCCGTCTCTCTATCTCTCTTTTTCCTTTTTTTTTGTTTCTTTTATTTTTTTTACATAAGTTTGGTTTCTCATACACTTATATTTATACACTAAACATGTATTTAATATTAATACACTAAACATGTATTTAATATTTATACACTAAACAAGTATTTAATATTAGTACAAAAACATGTATTTAATTTTAATAAACTAAACATATATTTAATATTAATACACTAAACATGTATTTAATATTAATACAAAAACATGTATTTAATTTTAATAAACTAAACATATATTTAATATTAATACACTAAACATGTATTAAATATTCATACACTAAACATTTATTTAATATTCATTCAATAAACATGTAGTTATTATTCATACACTAAACATGTATTTAATATTTATACACTAAACATGTATTTAATATTAATACACTAAATATGTATTCATTATATATCCACTAAACATGTATTTAATATTCATACACTAAACATGTATTTAATATTCATAAACTAAACATGTATTTAACATTTATACACTAAACATGTATTTAATATTCATACAAAAACATGTATTTAATGTTTATACACTAAACATGTATTTAATATTCATACACTAAACATGTAGTTATTATTTATACACTAAACATGTATTTAATATTAATACAGTAAACATGTATTAAATATTTATACACTAAACATGTATTTAATATTAATACAAAAACATGTATTTAATTTTAATAAACTAAATATATATTTAATATTAATACACTAAACATGTATTTAATATTTTTACACTAAACCTGTATTTAATATTCATACACTCAAAGTGTATTTAATATTCATACACTAAACATGTGTTTAATATTAATACACTAAACATGTAGTTATTATTCATACACTAAACATGTATTTAATATGTATACACTAAACATGTATTTAATATTAATACACTAAATATGTATTTATTATATATCCACTAAACATGTATTTAATATTCATAAACTAAATATATATTTAATATTAATACACTAAACATGTATTTAATATTAATACACTAAACATGTATTTAATATTTTTACACTAAACATGTATTTAATATTCTTACACTAAACATGTATTTAATATTCATACACTAAACATGTATTTAATATTAATACAAAAACACGTATTTCATTGTAATAAACTAAATATATATTTAATATTAATACACTAAACATGTATTTAATATTCATAAACTAAACATGTATTTAACATTCATACACTAAACATGTATTTAATATTCATACACTAAACATGTAGTTATTATTTATACACTAAACATGTATTTAATATTAATACACTAAACATGTATTTAATATTTATACAGTAAACATGTATTGAATATTCATACACTAAACATGTATTTAATATTCATACACTAAACATGTATTTAATATTCATACACTAAACATGTATTTAATATTAATACACTAAACATATATTTAATATTAATACACTAAACATGTATTAAATATTCATACACTAAACATGTATTTAATATTTATACACTAAACATGTATTTAATATTAATACAAAAACATGTATTTAATTTTAATAAACTAAACATATATTTAATATTATTACACTAAAGATGTATTTAATATTTATACACTGAACATGTATTTAATATTCATACACTAAACATTTAGTTATTATTTTTACACTAAACATGTATTTAATATTAATACACTAAACATGTATTTAATATTAATACACTAAACATGTATTTAATATTAATACACTAAACATCTATTTAATATTTATACACTAATCATGTATTTAATATTAATACACTAATCATGTATTTAATATTAATACACTAAATCAGTTTTTAATATTCATACACTTAACATGTATTTAATATTTATACACTAAAGATGTATTTAATATTCATACATTAAACATATATTTAATATTCATACACTAAACATGTATTTAATATTTATACACTAAACATGTATTTAATATTCATACACTAAACATGTATTTAATATTCATACACTAAACATGTATTTAATATTTATACACTAAATATGTATTTAATATTCATACACTAAACATGTATTTAATATTACTACACTGAACATGTATTTAATAATCATATACTAAACGTATATGTAATCATATACTAATCATATATTTAATATTCATTTAGTAAACATGTATTTATTATCCTCTAAATAAGGCACACTTGGAAATAATGAATTTCTTTATGCGTGCAGTTGCGGCAGAAGTCCACAGGAGGGCGCACGTTCCCTCTTAATAAGTCCGGTCCTCTCCGTCTCTCTATCTCTCTTTTTCCTTTTTTTTTGTTTCTTTTATTTTTTTTTACATAAGTTTGGTTTCTCATACACTTATATTTATACACTAAACATGTATTTAATATTAATACACTAAACATGTATTTAATATTTATACACTAAACATGTATTTAATATTAGTACAAAAACATGTATTTAATTTTAATAAACTAAACATATATTTAATATTAATACACTAAACATGTATTTAATATTAATACAAAAACATGTATTTAATTTTAATAAACTAAACATATATTTAATATTAATACACTAAACATGTATTAAATATTCATACACTAAACATGTATTTAATATTCATTCAATAAACATGTAGTTATTATTCTTACACTTAATATGTATTTAATATTAATACAAAAACATTTAATTTTAATAAACTAATCATATATTTAATATTAATACACTAAACATGTATTTAATATTTTTACACTAAACTTGTATTTAATATTTATACACTAAAAGTGTATTTAATATTAATACACTAAACATGTATTTAATATTAATACACTAAACATGTATTTAATATTTATACAGTAAACATGTATTTAATATTCATACACTAAACATGTATTTAATATTAATACACTAAACATGTATTTAATATTTATACACTAAACATGTATTTAATATTCATAAACTAAACATGTATTTAACATTTATACACTAAACATGTATTTAATATACATACACTAAACATGTAGTTATTATTTATACACTAAACATGTATTTAATATTAATACACTAAACATGTATTTAATATTTATACACTAAACATGTATTTAATATTAATACACTAAATATGTATTTATTATATATCCACTAAACATGTATTTAATATTCATAAAATAAACATGTATTTAATATTCATACACTAAACGTGTATTTAATATTCATACACTAAACATGTATTTAATATTAATACAAAACATGTATTTAAGTTTAATTAACTAAACATATATTTAATATTATTACACTAAACATGTATTTAATATTTATACACTGAACCTGCATTTAATAGTTATACACTAATCATGTATTTAATATTAATACACTAATCATGTATTTAAAATTCATACACTAAATATGTATTTAATATTCATACAATTAACATGTATTTAATATTTATTCACGAAACATGTATTTAATATTTATACACTAAACATGTATTTAATATTCATACATTAAAAATGTATTTAATATTCATACACTAAACATGTATTTAATATTCATACATTAAACATGTATTTAATATTCATACACTAAACATGTATTTAATATTCGTACACGAAACATGTATTTAATATTTATACACTAAACATGTATTTAATATTCATACATTAAACATATATTCAATATTAATACACTAAACATATATTTAATATTAATACACTAAACATGTATTTAATATTTATACACTAAACATGTATTTAATATTCATACACTAAACATGTTGTTATCATTTATACACTAAACATGTATTTAATATTAATACAGTGAACATGTATTTAATATTAATACACTAAACATGTATTTAATATTAATACAAAAACATGTATTTAATTTTAATAAACTAAATATATATTTAATACTAATACACTAAACATGTATTTAGTATTCATAAACTAAACATATATTTAACATTTATACACTAAACATGTATTTAATATTCATACACTAAACATGTATTTAATTTTCAATAAACTGAACATATATTTAATATTAATACACTAAACATGTATTTAATATTTATACACTAAACATGTATTTAATATTCATACACTAAACATGTAGTTATTATTCATACACTAAACATGTATTTAATATTAATACAGTAAACATGTATTAAATATTTATACACTAAACATGTATTTAATATTCATTTAATATACACGTAGTTATTATTCTTACACTTAATATGTATTTAATATTAATACAAAAACATGTATTTAATTTTAATAAACTAAACATATATTTAATATTCATACACTAAACATGTATTTAATATTTATACACTAAACATGTATTTAATATTCATACACTAAACATGTAGTTATTATTTATACACTAAACATGTTTTTAATATGAATACAGTAAACATGTATTAAATATTTATACACTAGACATGTATTTAATATTCATACACTAAACATGTATTTAATATTCATAAACTAAACATGTATTTAACATTTATACACTAAACATGTATTTAATATTCATACAAAAACATGTATTTAATGTTTATACACTAAACATGTATTTAATATTCATACACTAAACATGTAGTTATTATTTATACACTAAACATGTATTTAATATTAATACAGTAAACATGTATTAAATATTTATACACTAAACATGTATTTAATATTAATACAAAAACATGTATTTAATTTTAATAAACTAAATATATATTTAATATTAATACACTAAACATGTATTTAATATTTTTACACTAAACCTGTATTTAATATTCATACACTCAAAGTGTATTTAATATTCATACACTAAACATGTGTTTAATATTAATACACTAAACATGTAGTTATTATTCATACACTAAACATGTATTTAATATGTATACACTAAACATGTATTTAATATTAATACACTAAATATGTATTTATTATATATCCACTAAACATGTATTTAACATTCATAAACTAAACATGTATTTAATATTCATAAACTAAACGTGTATTTAATATTCATACAATAAACATGTATTTAATATTAATACAAAACATGTATTTAAGTTTAATAAACTAAACATAGATTTAATATTAATACTCTAAACATGTATTTAATATTTATACAGTAAACATGTATTGAATATTCATACACTAAACATGTATTTAATACTCATACACTAAACATGTATTTAATATTCATACACTAAACATGTATTTAATATTAATACAACAACATGTATTTAATTTTAATAAACTAAACATATATTTAATATTATTACACTAAACATGTATTTAATATTTATACACTGAACATGTATTTAATATTCATACATTAAAAATAATTTAATATTCATACACTAAACATGTATTTAATATTCATACATTAAACATGTATTTGATATTCATACACTAAACATGTATTTAATATTCGTACACGAAACATGTATTTAATATTTATACACTAAACATGTATTTAATATTCATACACTAAACATGCATTTAATATTCATACACTAAACATGTATTTAAAATTATACACTAAACATGCATTTAATATTCATACACTAAACATGTATTTAATATTTATACACTAAACATGTATTTAATATTCATACACTAAACATGTATTTAATATTCATACACTAAACATGTATTTAATATTAATACACTAAACATATATTTAATATTAATACACTAAACATGTATTAAATATTCATACACTAAACATGTATTTAATATTTATACACTAAACATGTATTTAATATTAATACAAAAACATGTATTTAATTTTAATAAACTAAACATATATTTAATATTATTACACTAAAGATGTATTTAATATTTATACACTGAACATGTATTTAATATTCATACACTAAACATTTAGTTATTATTTTTACACTAAACATGTATTTAATATTAATACACTAAACATGTATTTAATATTAATACACTAAACATGTATTTAATATTAATACACTAAACATGTATTTAATATTTATACACTAATCATGTATTTAATATTAATACACTAATCATGTATTTAATATTAATACACTAAATATGTATTTAATATTCATACATTAAACATATATTTAATATTCATACACTAAACATGTATTTAATATTTATACACTAAAGATGTATTTAATATTTATACACTAAACATGTATTTAATATTCGTACACGAAACATGTATTTAATATTCATACACTAAAGATGTATTTAATATTCATACATTAAACATATATTTAATATTCATACACTAAACATGTATTTAATATTTATACACTAAACATGTATTTAATATTCATACACTAAACATGTATTTAATATTCATACACTAAACATGTATTTAATATTTATACACTAAATATGTATTTAATATTCATACACTAAACATGTATTTAATATTACTACACTGAACATGTATTTAATAATCATATACTAAACATATATGTAATCATATACTAATCATATATTTAATATTCATTTAGTAAACATGTCTTTATTATCCTCTAAATAAGGCACACTTGGAAATAATGAATTTCTTTATGCGTGCAGTTGCGACAGAAGTCCACAGGAGGGCGCACGTTCCCTCTTAATAAGTCCGGTCCTCTCCGTCTCTCTCTGTCTCTCTTTTTCCTTTTTTTTTGTTTCTTTTATTTTTTTTTACATAAGTTTGGTTTGTCATACACTTATATTTATACACTAAACATGTATTTAATATTAATACACTAAAACATGTATTTAATATTTATACACTAAACATGTATTTAATATTAGTACAAAAACATGTATTTAATTTTAATAAACTAAACATATATTTAATATTAATACACTAAACATGTATTTAATATTAATACAAAAACATGTATTTAATTTTAATAATCTAAACATATATTTAATATTAATACACTAAACATGTATTAAATATTCATACACTAAACATTTATTTAATATTCATTCAATAAACATGTAGTTATTATTCTTACACTTAATATGTATTTAATATTAATTCAAAAACATTTAATTTTAATAAACTAATCATATATTGAATATTAATACACTAAACATGTATTTAATATTTTTACACTAAACATGTATTTAATATTTATACACTAAAAGTGTATTTAATATTAATACACTAAAACATGTATTTAATATTAATACACTAAACATGTATTTAATATTTATACAGTAAACATGTATTTAATATTCATACACTAAACATGTATTTAATATTAATACACTAAACATGTATTTAATATTTATACACTAAACATGTATTTAATATTCATAAACTAAACATGTATTTAACATTTATACACTAAACATGTATTTAATATACATACACTAAACATGTAGTTATTATTTATACACTAAACATGTATTTAATATTAATACACTAAACATGTATTTAATATTCATACACTAAACATGTATTTAATATTCATACACTAAACATGTATTTAATATTTATACACTAAATATGTATTTAATATTCATACACTAAACATGTATTTAATATTACTACACTGAACATGTATTTAATATTCATACACTAAACATGTATTTAATATTACTACACTGAACATGTATTTAATAATCATATACTAAACGTATATGTAATCATATACTAATCATATATTTAATATTCATTTAGTAAACATGTATTTATTATCCTCTAAATAAGGCACACTTGGAAATAATGAATTTCTTTATGCGTGCAGTTGCGGCAGAAGTCCACAGGAGGGCGCACGTTCCCTCTTAATAAGTCCGGTCCTCTCCGTCTCTCTATCTCTCTTTTTCCTTTTTTTTTGTTTCTTTTATTTTTTTTTACATAAGTTTGGTTTCTCATACACTTATATTTATACACTAAACATGTATTTAATATTAATACACTAAACATGTATTTAATATTTATACACTAAACATGTATTTAATATTAGTACAAAAACATGTATTTAATTTTAATAAACTAAACATATATTTAATATTAATACACTAACATGTATTTAATATTAATACAAAAACATGTATTTAATTTTAATAAACTAAACATATATTTAATATTAATACACTAAACATGTATTAAATATTCATACACTAAACATGTATTTAATATTCATTCAATAAACATGTAGTTATTATTCTTACACTTAATATGTATTTAATATTAATACAAAAACATTTAATTTTAATAAACTAATCATATATTTAATATTAATACACTAAACATGTATTTAATATTTTTACACTAAACTTGTATTTAATATTTATACACTAAAAGTGTATTTAATATTAATACACTAAACATGTATTTAATATTAATACACTAAACATGTATTTAATATTTATACAGTAAACATGCATTTAATATTCATACACTAAACATGTATTTAATATTAATACACTAAACATGTATTTAATATTTATACACTAAACATGTATTTAATATTCATAAACTAAACATGTATTTAACATTTATACACTAAACATGTATTTAATATACATACACTAAACATGTAGTTATTATTTATACACTAAACATGTATTTAATATTAATACACTAAACATGTATTTAATGTTTATACACTAAACATGTATTTAATATTCATACACTAAACATGTAGTTATTATTTATACACTAAACATGTATTTAATATTAATACAGTAAACATGTATTAAATATTTATACACTAAACATGTATTTAATATTAATACAAAAACATGTATTTAATTTTAATAAACTAAATATATATTTAATATTAATACACTAAACATGTATTTAATATTTTTACACTAAACCTGTATTTAATATTCATACACTCAAAGTGTATTTAATATTCATACACTAAACATGTGTTTAATATTAATACACGAAACATGTAGTTATTATTCATACACTAAACATGTATTTAATATGTATACACTAAACATGTATTTAATATTAATACACTAAATATGTATTTATTATATATCCACTAAACATGTATTTAATATTCATAAACTAAATATATATTTAATATTAATACACTAAACATGTATTTAATATTAATACACTAAACATGTATTTAATATTTTTACATTAAACATGTATTTAATATTCTTACACTAAACATGTATTTAATATTCATACACTAAACATGTATTTAATATTAATACAAAAACACGTATTTAATTGTAATAAACTAAATATATATTTAATATTAATACACTAAACATGTATTTAATATTCATAAACTAAACATGTATTTAACATTCATACACTAAACATGTATTTAATAGTCATACACTAAACATGTAGTTATTATTTATACACTAAACATGTATTTAATATTAATACACTAAACATGTATTTAATATTTATACAGTAAACATGTATTGAATATTCATACACTAAACATGTATTTAATATTCATACACTAAACATGTATTTAATATTCATACACTAAACATGTATTTAATATTAATACACTAAACATATATTTAATATTAATACACTAAACATGTATTAAATATTCATACACTAAACATGTATTTAATATTTATACACTAAACATGTATTTAATATTAATACAAAAACATGTATTTAATTTTAATAAACTAAACATATATTTAATATTATTACACTAAAGATGTATTTAATATTTATACACTGAACATGTATTTAATATTCATACACTAAACATTTAGTTATTATTTTTACACTAAACATGTATTTAATATTAATACACTAAACATGTATTTAATATTAATACACTAAACATGTATTTAATATTAATACACTAAACATGTATTTAATATTTATACACTAATCATGTATTTAATACTAATACACTAATCATGTATTTAATATTAATACACTAAATATGTATTTAATATTCATACACTTAACATGTATTTAATATTTATACACTAAAGATGTATTTAATATTTATACACTAAACATGTATTTAATATTCGTACACGAAACATGTATTTAATATTTATACACTAAAGATGTATTTAATATTCATACATTAAACATATATTTAATATTCATACACTAAACATGTATTTAATATTTATACACTACACATGTATTTAATATTCATACACTAAACATGTATTTAATATTCATACACTAAACATGTATTTAATATTTATACACTAAATATGTATTTAATATTCATACACTAAACATGTATTTAATATTACTACACTGAACATGTATTTAATAATCATATACTAAACACATATGTAATCATATACTAATCATATATTTAATATTCATTTAGTAAACATGTATTTATTATCCTCTAAATAAGGCACACTTGGAAATAATGAATTTCTTTATGCGTGCAGTTGCGACAGAAGTCCACAGGAGGGCGCACGTTCCCTCTTAATAAGTCCGGTCCTCTCCGTCTCTCTCTGTCTCTCTTTTTCCTTTTTTTTTGTTTCTTTTTTTTTTTTTTACATAAGTTTGGTTTCTCATACACTTATATTTATACACTAAACATGTATTTAATATTAATACACTAAACATTTATTTAATATTTATACACTAAACATGTATTTAATATTAGTACAAAAACATGTATTTAATTTTAATAAACTAAACATATATTTAATATTAATACACTAAACATGTATTTAATATTAATACAAAAACATGTATTTAATTTTAATAAACTAAACATATATTTAATATTAATACACTAAACATGTATTAAATATTCATACACTAAACATTTATTTAATATTCATTCAATAAACATGTAGTTATTATTCTTACACTTAATATGTATTTAATATTAATACAAAAACATTTAATTTTAATAAACTAATCATATATTTAATATTAATACACTAAACATGTATTTAATATTTTTACACTAAACATGTATTTAATATTTATACACTAAAAGTGTATTTAATATTAATACACTAAACATGTATTTAATATTAATACACTAAACATGTATTTAATATTTATACAGTAAACATGTATTTAATATTCATACACTAAACATGTATTTAATATTAATACACTAAACATGTATTTAATATTTATACACTAAACATGTATTTAATATTCATAAACTAAACATGTATTTAACATTTATACACTAAACATGTATTTAATATACATACACTAAACATGTAGTTATTATTTATACACTAAACATGTATTTAATATTAATACACTAAACATGTATTTAATATTTATACACTAAACATGTATTTAATATTAATACACTAAATATGTATTTATTATATATCCACTAAACATGTATTTAATATTCATAAAATAAACATGTATTTAATATTCATACACTAAACGTGTATTTAATATTCATACACTAAACATGTATTTAATATTAATACAAAACATGTATTTAAGTTTAATTAACTAAACATATATTTAATATTATTACACTAAACATGTATTTAATATTTATACACTGAACCTGCATTTAATAGTTATACACTAATCATGTATTTAATATTAATACACTAATCATGTATTTAAAATTCATACACTAAATATGTATTTAATATTCATACAATTAACATGTATTTAATATTTATTCACGAAACATGTATTTAATATTTATACACTAAACATGTATTTAATATTCATACATTAAAAATGTATTTAATATTCATACACTAAACATGTATTTAATATTCATACATTAAACATGTATTTAATATTTATACACTAAACATGTATTTAATATTCGTACACGAAACATGTATTTAATATTTATACACTAAACATGTATTTAATATTCATACATTAAACATATATTTAATATTCATACACTATACATGTATTTAATATTTATACACTAAACATGTATTTAATATTCATACACTAAACATGTATTTAATATTTATACAAAAACATGTATTTAATTTTAATAAACTAAACATATATTTAATATTAATACACTAAACATGTATTTAATATTTATACACTAAACATGTATTTAATATTCATACGCTAAACATGTTGTTATTATTTATACACTAAACATGTATTTAATATTAATACAGTAAACATGTATTTAATATTAATACACTAAACATGTATTTAATATTAATACAAAAACATGTATTTAATTTTAATAAACTAAATATATATTTAATATTAATACACTAAACATGTATTTAGTATTCATAAACTAAACATATATTTAACATTTATACACTAAACATGTATTTAATATTCATACACTAAACATGTATTTAATTTTTAATAAACTGAACATATATTTAATATTAATACACTAAACATGTATTTAATATTTATACACTAAACATGTATTTAATATTCATACACTAAACATGTAGTTATTATTCATACACTAAACATGTATTTAATATTAATACAGTAAACATGTATTAAATATTTATACACTAAACATGTATTTAATATTCATTCAATATACACGTAGTTATTATTCTTACACTTAATATGTATTTAATATTAACACAAAAACATGTATTTAATTTTAATAAACTAAACATATATTTAATATTCATACACTAAACATGTATTTAATATTTATACACTAAACATGTATTTAATATTCATACACTAAACATGTAGTTATTATTTATACACTAAACATGTTTTTAATATGAATACAGTAAACATGTATTAAATATTTATACACTAGACATGTATTTAATATTAATACAAAAACATGTATTTAATTTTAATAAACTAAATATATATTTAATATTAATACACTAAACATGTATTTAATATTTTTAAACTAAACGTGTGTTTAATATTCATACACTAAAAGTGTATTTAATATTCATACACTAAACATGTGTTTAATATTAATACACTAAACATGTAGTTATTATTCATACACTAAACATGTATTTAATATTCATACAGTAAACATGTATTTAATATTAATACACTAAATATGTATTTATTAAATATCCACTAAACATGTATTTAATGTTCATAAACTAAATATATATTTAACATTAATACACTAAACATGTATTTAATTTTAATAAACTAAACATATATTTAATATTAATACACTAAACATGTATTAAATATTCATACACTAAACATTTATTTAATATTCATTCAATAAACATGTAGTTATTATTCATACACTAAACATGTATTTAATATTTATACACTAAACATGTATTTAATATTAATTCACTAAATATGTATTCATTATATATCCACTAAACATGTATTTAATATTCATAAACTAAATATATATTTAATATTAATACACTAAACATGTTTTTAATATTAATACACTAAACATGTATTTAATATTTTTACACTAAACATGTATTTAATATTCTTACACTAAACATGTTTTAATATTCATACACTAAACATGTATTTAATATTCATAAACTAAACATGTATTTAACATTATACACTAAACATGTATTTAATATTCATACAAAAACATGTATTTAATGTTTATACACTAAACATGTATTTAATATTCATACACTAAACATGTAGTTATTATTTATACACTAAACATGTATTTAATATTAATACAGTAAACATGTATTAAATATTTATACACTAAACATGTATTTAATATTAATACAAAAACATGTATTTAATTTTAATAAACTAAATATATATTTAATATTAATACACTAAACATGTATTTAATATTTTTACACTAAACCTGTATTTAATATTCATACACTCAAAGTGTATTTAATATTCATACACTAAACATGTGTTTAATATTAATACACTAAACATGTAGTTATTATTCATACACTAAACATGTATTTAATATGTATACACTAAACATGTATTTAATATTAATACACTAAATATGTATTTATTATATATCCACTAAACATGTATTTAACATTCATAAACTAAACATGTATTTAATATTCATAAACTAAACGTGTATTTAATATTCATACACTAAACATGTATTTAATATTAATACAAAACATGTATTTAAGTTTAATAAACTAAACATAGATTTAATATTAATACACTAAACATGTATTTAATATTTATACAGTAAACATGTATTGAATATTCATACACTAAACATGTATTTAATATTCATACACTAAACATGTATTTAATATTCATACACTAAACATGTATTTAATATTAATACAACAACATGTATTTAATTTTAATAAACTAAACATATATTTAATATTATTACACTAAACATGTATTTAATATTTATACACTGAACATGTATTTAATATTCATACATTAAAAATAATTTAATATTCATACACTAAACATGTATTTAATATTCATACATTAAACATGTATTTGATATTCATACACTAAACATGTATTTAATATTCGTACACGAAACATGTATTTAATATTTATACACTAAACATGTATTTAATATTCATACACTAAACATGCATTTAATATTCATACACTAAACATGTATTTAATATTATACACTAAACATGCATTTAATATTCATACACTAAACATGTATTTAATATTATTACACTAAACATGTATTTAATATTTATACACTGAACATGTATTTAATAGTTATACACTAATCATGTGTTTAATATTAATACACTAATCATGTATTTAATATTCATACACTAAATATGTATTTAATATTCATACACTTAACATGTATTTAATATTTATTCACGAAACATGTATTTAATATTTATACACTAAACATGTATTTAATATTCATGCATTAAAAAGGTATTTAATATTCATACACTAAACATGTATTTAATATTCATACATTAAACATGTATTTAATATTTATACACTAAACATGTATTTAATATTCGTACACGAAACATGTATTTAATATTTATACACTAAACATGTATTTAATATTCATACATTAAACATGTATTCAATATTCATACACTAAACATGTATTTAATATTTATACACTAAACATGTATTTAATATTCATACACTAAACATGTATTTAATATTTATACAAAAAACATGTATTTAATTTTAATAAACTAAACATATATTTAATATTAATACACTAAACATGTATTTAATATTTATACACTAAACATGTATTTAATATTCATACACTAAACATGTAGTTATTATTAATACACTAAACATGTATTTAATATTAATACAGTAAACATGTATTTAATATTCATAAACTAAACATGTATTTAACATTTATACACTAAACATGTATTTAATATTCATACACTAAACATGTATTTAATTTTTAATAAACTAAACATATATTTAATATTAATACACTAAACATGTATTTAATATTTATACACTAAACATGTATTTAATATTCATACACTAAACATGTAGTTATTATTCATACACTAAACATGTATTTAATATTAATACAGTAAACATGTATTAAATATTTATACACTAAACATGTATTTAATATTCATTCAATAAACATGTAGTTATTATTCTTACACTTAATATGTATTTAATATTAATACAAAAACATGTATTTAATTTTAATAAACTAAATATATATTTAATATTAATACACTACACATGTATTTAATATTTTTACACTAAACGTGTATTTAATATTCATACACTAAAAGTGTATTTAATATTCATACACTAAACATGTGTTTAATATTAATACAAAAACATGTATTTAATTGTAATAAACTAAATATATATTTAATATTAATACACTAAACATGTATTTAATATTCATAAACTAAACATGTATTTAACATTCATACCCTAAACATGTATTTAATATTCATACACTAAACATGTAGTTATTATTTATAAATTAAACATGTATTTAATATTTATACACTAAACATGTATTTAATATTAATACAAAAACATGTATTTAATTTTAATAAACTATACATATATTTAATATTATTACACTAAACATGTATTTAATATTTATACACTGAACATGTATTTAATAATCATATACTAAACGTATATGTAATCATATACTAATCATATATTTAATATTCATTTAGTAAACATGTATTTATTATCCTCTAAATAAGGCACACTTGGAAATAATGAATTTCTTTATGCGTGCAGTTGCGGCAGAAGTCCACAGGAGGGCGCACGTTCCCTCTTAATAAGTCCGGTCCTCTCCGTCTCTCTATCTCTCTTTTTCCTTTATTTTTGTTTCTTTTATTTTTTTTTATATAAGTTTGGTTTCTCATACACTTATATTTATACACTAAACATGTATTTAATATTAATACACTAAACATGTATTTAATATTTATACACTAAACAAGTATTTAATATTAGTACAAAAACATGTATTTAATTTTAATAAACTAAACATATATTTAATATTAATACACTAAACATGTATTTAATATTAATACAAAAACATGTATTTAATTTTAATAAACTAAACATATATTTAATATTAATACACTAAACATGTATTAAATATTCATACACTAAACATTTATTTAATATTCATTCAATAAACATGTAGTTATTATTCATACACTAAACATGTATTTAATATTTATACACTAAACATGTATTTAATATTAATACACTAAACATGTATTTAATATTTTTACACTAAACCTGTATTTAATATTCATACACTCAAAGTGTATTTAATATTCATACACTAAACATGTGTTTAATATTAATACACTAAACATGTAGTTATTATTCATACACTAAACATGTATTTAATATGTATACACTAAACATGTATTTAATATTAATACACTAAATATGTATTTATTATATATCCACTAAACATGTATTTAACATTCATAAACTAAACATGTATTTAATATTCATAAACTAAACGTGTATTTAATATTCATACACTAAACATGTATTTAATATTAATACAAAACATGTATTTAAGTTTAATAAACTAAACATAGATTTAATATTAATACACTAAACATGTATTTAATATTTATACAGTAAACATGTATTGAATATTCATACACTAAACATGTATTTAATATTCATACACTAAACATGTATTTAATATTCATACACTAAACATGTATTTAATATTAATACAACAACATGTATTTAATTTTAATAAACTAAACATATATTTAATATTATTACACTAAACATGTATTTAATATTTATACACTGAACATGTATTTAATATTCATACATTAAAAATAATTTAATATTCATACACTAAACATGTATTTAATATTCATACATTAAACATGTATTTGATATTCATACACTAAACATGTATTTAATATTCGTACACGAAACATGTATTTAATATTTATACACTAAACATGTATTTAATATTCATACACTAAACATGCATTTAATATTCATACACTAAACATGTATTTAATATTATACACTAAACATGCATTTAATATTCATACACTAAACATGTATTTAATATTATTACACTAAACATGTATTTAATATTTATACACTGAACATGTATTTAATAGTTATACACTAATCATGTGTTTAATATTAATACACTAATCATGTATTTAATATTCATACACTAAATATGTATTTAATATTCATACACTTAACATGTATTTAATATTTATTCACGAAACATGTATTTAATATTTATACACTAAACATGTATTTAATATTCATGCATTAAAAAGGTATTTAATATTCATACACTAAACATGTATTTAATATTCATACATTAAACATGTATTTAATATTTATACACTAAACATGTATTTAATATTCGTACACGAAACATGTATTTAATATTTATACACTAAACATGTATTTAATATTCATACATTAAACATGTATTCAATATTCATACACTAAACATGTATTTAATATTTATACACTAAACATGTATTTAATATTCATACACTAAACATGTATTTAATATTTATACAAAAAACATGTATTTAATTTTAATAAACTAAACATATATTTAATATTAATACACTAAACATGTATTTAATATTTATACACTAAACATGTATTTAATATTCATACACTAAACATGTAGTTATTATTAATACACTAAACATGTATTTAATATTAATACAGTAAACATGTATTTAATATTCATAAACTAAACATGTATTTAACATTTATACACTAAACATGTATTTAATATTCATACACTAAACATGTATTTAATTTTTAATAAACTAAACATATATTTAATATTAATACACTAAACATGTATTTAATATTTATACACTAAACATGTATTTAATATTCATACACTAAACATGTAGTTATTATTCATACACTAAACATGTATTTAATATTAATACAGTAAACATGTATTAAATATTTATACACTAAACATGTATTTAATATTCATTCAATAAACATGTAGTTATTATTCTTACACTTAATATGTATTTAATATTAATACAAAAACATGTATTTAATTTTAATAAACTAAATATATATTTAATATTAATACACTACACATGTATTTAATATTTTTACACTAAACGTGTATTTAATATTCATACACTAAAAGTGTATTTAATATTCATACACTAAACATGTGTTTAATATTAATACAAAAACATGTATTTAATTGTAATAAACTAAATATATATTTAATATTAATACACTAAACATGTATTTAATATTCATAAACTAAACATGTATTTAACATTCATACCCTAAACATGTATTTAATATTCATACACTAAACATGTAGTTATTATTTATAAATTAAACATGTATTTAATATTTATACACTAAACATGTATTTAATATTAATACAAAAACATGTATTTAATTTTAATAAACTATACATATATTTAATATTATTACACTAAACATGTATTTAATATTTATACACTGAACATGTATTTAATAATCATATACTAAACGTATATGTAATCATATACTAATCATATATTTAATATTCATTTAGTAAACATGTATTTATTATCCTCTAAATAAGGCACACTTGGAAATAATGAATTTCTTTATGCGTGCAGTTGCGGCAGAAGTCCACAGGAGGGCGCACGTTCCCTCTTAATAAGTCCGGTCCTCTCCGTCTCTCTATCTCTCTTTTTCCTTTATTTTTGTTTCTTTTATTTTTTTTTATATAAGTTTGGTTTCTCATACACTTATATTTATACACTAAACATGTATTTAATATTAATACACTAAACATGTATTTAATATTTATACACTAAACAAGTATTTAATATTAGTACAAAAACATGTATTTAATTTTAATAAACTAAACATATATTTAATATTAATACACTAAACATGTATTTAATATTAATACAAAAACATGTATTTAATTTTAATAAACTAAACATATATTTAATATTAATACACTAAACATGTATTAAATATTCATACACTAAACATTTATTTAATATTCATTCAATAAACATGTAGTTATTATTCATACACTAAACATGTATTTAATATTTATACACTAAACATGTATTTAATATTCATACACTAAACATGTATTTAATATTTATACACTAAACATGTATTTAATATTCATACACTAAACATGTAGTTATTATTTATACACTAAACATGTTTTTAATATGAATACAGTAAACATGTATTAAATATTTATACACTAGACATGTATTTAATATTCATACACTAAACATGTATTTAATATTCATAAACTAAACATGTATTTAACATTTATACACTAAACATGTATTTAATATTCATACAAAAACATGTATTTAATGTTTATACACTAAACATGTATTTAATATTCATACACTAAACATGTAGTTATTATTTATACACTAAACATGTATTTAATATTAATACAGTAAACATGTATTAAATATTTATACACTAAACATGTATTTAATATTAATACAAAAACATGTATTTAATTTTAATAAACTAAATATATATTTAATATTAATACACTAAACATGTATTTAATATTTTTACACTAAACCTGTATTTAATATTCATACACTCAAAGTGTATTTAATATTCATACACTAAACATGTGTTTAATATTAATACACTAAACATGTAGTTATTATTCATACACTAAACATGTATTTAATATGTATACACTAAACATGTATTTAATATTAATACACTAAATATGTATTTATTATATATCCACTAAACATGTATTTAACATTCATAAACTAAACATGTATTTAATATTCATAAACTAAACGTGTATTTAATATTCATACAATAAACATGTATTTAATATTAATACAAAACATGTATTTAAGTTTAATAAACTAAACATAGATTTAATATTAATACTCTAAACATGTATTTAATATTTATACAGTAAACATGTATTGAATATTCATACACTAAACATGTATTTAATACTCATACACTAAACATGTATTTAATATTCATACACTAAACATGTATTTAATATTAATACAACAACATGTATTTAATTTTAATAAACTAAACATATATTTAATATTATTACACTAAACATGTATTTAATATTTATACACTGAACATGTATTTAATATTCATACATTAAAAATAATTTAATATTCATACACTAAACATGTATTTAATATTCATACATTAAACATGTATTTGATATTCATACACTAAACATGTATTTAATATTCGTACACGAAACATGTATTTAATATTTATACACTAAACATGTATTTAATATTCATACACTAAACATGCATTTAATATTCATACACTAAACATGTATTTAATATTATACACTAAACATGCATTTAATATTCATACACTAAACATGTATTTAATATTTATACACTAAACATGTATTTAATATTCATACACTAAACATGTATTTAATATTCATACACTAAACATGTATTTAATATTAATACACTAAACATATATTTAATATTAATACACTAAACATGTATTAAATATTCATACACTAAACATGTATTTAATATTTATACACTAAACATGTATTTAATATTAATACAAAAACATGTATTTAATTTTAATAAACTAAACATATATTTAATATTATTACACTAAAGATGTATTTAATATTTATACACTGAACATGTATTTAATATTCATACACTAAACATTTAGTTATTATTTTTACACTAAACATGTATTTAATATTAATACACTAAACATGTATTTAATATTAATACACTAAACATGTATTTAATATTAATACACTAAACATGTATTTAATATTTATACACTAATCATGTATTTAATATTAATACACTAATCATGTATTTAATATTAATACACTAAATATGTATTTAATATTCATACATTAAACATTTATTTAATATTCATACACTAAACATGTATTTAATATTTATACACTAAAGATGTATTTAATATTTATACACTAAACATGTATTTAATATTCGTACACGAAACATGTATTTAATATTCATACACTAAAGATGTATTTAATATTCATACATTAAACATATATTTAATATTCATACACTAAACATGTATTTAATATTTATACACTAAACATGTATTTAATATTCATACACTAAACATGTATTTAATATTCATACACTAAACATGTAGTTATTATTAATACACTAAACATGTATTTAATATTAATACAGTAAACATGTATTTAATATTCATAAACTAAACATGTATTTAACATTTATACACTAAACATGTATTTAATATTCATACACTAAACATGTATTTAATTTTTAATAAACTAAACATATATTTAATATTAATACACTAAACATGTATTTAATATTTATACACTAAACATGTATTTAATATTCATACACTAAACATGTAGTTATTATTCATACACTAAACATGTATTTAATATTAATACAGTAAACATGTATTAAATATTTATACACTAAACATGTATTTAATATTCATTCAATAAACATGTAGTTATTATTCTTACACTTAATATGTATTTAATATTAATACAAAAACATGTATTTAATTTTAATAAACTAAATATATATTTAATATTAATACACTACACATGTATTTAATATTTTTACACTAAACGTGTATTTAATATTCATACACTAAAAGTGTATTTAATATTCATACACTAAACATGTGTTTAATATTAATACAAAAACATGTATTTAATTGTAATAAACTAAATATATATTTAATATTAATACACTAAACATGTATTTAATATTCATAAACTAAACATGTATTTAACATTCATACCCTAAACATGTATTTAATATTCATACACTAAACATGTAGTTATTATTTATAAATTAAACATGTATTTAATATTTATACACTAAACATGTATTTAATATTAATACAAAAACATGTATTTAATTTTAATAAACTATACATATATTTAATATTATTACACTAAACATGTATTTAATATTTATACACTGAACATGTATTTAATAATCATATACTAAACGTATATGTAATCATATACTAATCATATATTTAATATTCATTTAGTAAACATGTATTTATTATCCTCTAAATAAGGCACACTTGGAAATAATGAATTTCTTTATGCGTGCAGTTGCGGCAGAAGTCCACAGGAGGGCGCACGTTCCCTCTTAATAAGTCCGGTCCTCTCCGTCTCTCTATCTCTCTTTTTCCTTTATTTTTGTTTCTTTTATTTTTTTTTATATAAGTTTGGTTTCTCATACACTTATATTTATACACTAAACATGTATTTAATATTAATACACTAAACATGTATTTAATATTTATACACTAAACAAGTATTTAATATTAGTACAAAAACATGTATTTAATTTTAATAAACTAAACATATATTTAATATTAATACACTAAACATGTATTTAATATTAATACAAAAACATGTATTTAATTTTAATAAACTAAACATATATTTAATATTAATACACTAAACATGTATTAAATATTCATACACTAAACATTTATTTAATATTCATTCAATAAACATGTAGTTATTATTCATACACTAAACATGTATTTAATATTTATACACTAAACATGTATTTAATATTCATACACTAAACATGTATTTAATATTTATACACTAAACATGTATTTAATATTCATACACTAAACATGTAGTTATTATTTATACACTAAACATGTTTTTAATATGAATACAGTAAACATGTATTAAATATTTATACACTAGACATGTATTTAATATTCATACACTAAACATGTATTTAATATTCATAAACTAAACATGTATTTAACATTTATACACTAAACATGTATTTAATATTCATACAAAAACATGTATTTAATGTTTATACACTAAACATGTATTTAATATTCATACACTAAACATGTAGTTATTATTTATACACTAAACATGTATTTAATATTAATACAGTAAACATGTATTAAATATTTATACACTAAACATGTATTTAATATTAATACAAAAACATGTATTTAATTTTAATAAACTAAATATATATTTAATATTAATACACTAAACATGTATTTAATATTTTTACACTAAACCTGTATTTAATATTCATACACTCAAAGTGTATTTAATATTCATACACTAAACATGTGTTTAATATTAATACACTAAACATGTAGTTATTATTCATACACTAAACATGTATTTAATATGTATACACTAAACAAGTATTTAATATTAATACACTAAATATGTATTTATTATATATCCACTAAACATGTATTTAACATTCATAAACTAAACATGTATTTAATATTCATAAACTAAACGTGTATTTAATATTCATACAATAAACATGTATTTAATATTAATACAAAACATGTATTTAAGTTTAATAAACTAAACATAGATTTAATATTAATACTCTAAACATGTATTTAATATTTATACAGTAAACATGTATTGAATATTCATACACTAAACATGTATTTAATACTCATACACTAAACATGTATTTAATATTCATACACTAAACATGTATTTAATATTAATACAACAACATGTATTTAATTTTAATAAACTAAACATATATTTAATATTATTACACTAAACATGTATTTAATATTTATACACTGAACATGTATTTAATATTCATACATTAAAAATAATTTAATATTCATACACTAAACATGTATTTAATATTCATACATTAAACATGTATTTGATATTCATACACTAAACATGTATTTAATATTCGTACACGAAACATGTATTTAATATTTATACACTAAACATGTATTTAATATTCATACACTAAACATGCATTTAATATTCATACACTAAACATGTATTTAATATTATACACTAAACATGCATTTAATATTCATACACTAAACATGTATTTAATATTTATACACTAAACATGTATTTAATATTCATACACTAAACATGTATTTAATATTCATACACTAAACATGTATTTAATATTAATACACTAAACATATATTTAATATTAATACACTAAACATGTATTAAATATTCATACACTAAACATGTATTTAATATTTATACACTAAACATGTATTTAATATTAATACAAAAACATGTATTTAATTTTAATAAACTAAACATATATTTAATATTATTACACTAAAGATGTATTTAATATTTATACACTGAACATGTATTTAATATTCATACACTAAACATTTAGTTATTATTTTTACACTAAACATGTATTTAATATTAATACACTAAACATGTATTTAATATTAATACACTAAACATGTATTTAATATTAATACACTAAACATGTATTTAATATTTATACACTAATCATGTATTTAATATTAATACACTAATCATGTATTTAATATTAATACACTAAATATGTATTTAATATTCATACATTAAACATTTATTTAATATTCATACACTAAACATGTATTTAATATTTATACACTAAAGATGTATTTAATATTTATACACTAAACATGTATTTAATATTCGTACACGAAACATGTATTTAATATTCATACACTAAAGATGTATTTAATATTCATACATTAAACATATATTTAATATTCATACACTAAACATGTATTTAATATTTATACACTAAACATGTATTTAATATTCATACACTAAACATGTATTTAATATTCATACACTAAACATGTATTTAATATTTATACACTAAATATGTATTTAATATTCATACACTAAACATGTATTTAATATTACTACACTGAACATGTATTTAATAATCATATACTAAACATATATGTAATCATATACTAATCATATATTTAATATTCATTTAGTAAACATGTCTTTATTATCCTCTAAATAAGGCACACTTGGAAATAATGAATTTCTTTATGCGTGCAGTTGCGACAGAAGTCCACAGGAGGGCGCACGTTCCCTCTTAATAAGTCCGGTCCTCTCCGTCTCTCTCTGTCTCTCTTTTTCCTTTTTTTTTGTTTCTTTTATTTTTTTTTACATAAGTTTGGTTTGTCATACACTTATATTTATACACTAAACATGTATTTAATATTAATACACTAAACATGTATTTAATATTTATACACTAAACATGTATTTAATATTAGTACAAAAACATGTATTTAATTTTAATAAACTAAACATATATTTAATATTAATACACTAAACATGTATTTAATATTAATACAAAAACATGTATTTAATTTTAATAATCTAAACATATATTTAATATTAATACACTAAACATGTATTAAATATTCATACACTAAACATTTATTTAATATTCATTCAATAAACATGTAGTTATTATTCTTACACTTAATATGTATTTAATATTAATTCAAAAACATTTAATTTTAATAAACTAATCATATATTTAATATTAATACACTAAACATGTATTTAATATTTTTACACTAAACATGTATTTAATATTTATACACTAAAAGTGTATTTAATATTAATACACTAAACATGTATTTAATATTAATACACTAAACATGTATTTAATATTTATACAGTAAACATGTATTTAATATTCATACACTAAACATGTATTTAATATTAATACACTAAACATGTATTTAATATTTATACACTAAACATGTATTTAATATTCATAAACTAAACATGTATTTAACATTTATACACTAAACATGTATTTAATATACATACACTAAACATGTAGTTATTATTTATACACTAAACATGTATTTAATATTAATACACTAAACATGTATTTAATATTCATACACTAAACATGTATTTAATATTCATACACTAAACATGTATTTAATATTTATACACTAAATATGTATTTAATATTCATACACTAAACATGTATTTAATATTACTACACTGAACATGTATTTAATATTCATACACTAAACATGTATTTAATATTACTACACTGAACATGTATTTAATAATCATATACTAAACATATATGTAATCATATACTAATCATATATTTAATATTCATTTAGTAAACATGTATTTATTATCCTCTAAATAAGGCACACTTGGAAATAATGAATTTCTTTATGCGTGCAGTTGCGACAGAAGTCCACAGGAGGGCGCACGTTCCCTCTTAATAAGTCCGGTCCTCTCCGTCTCTCTCTGTCTCTCTTTTTCCTTTTTTTTTGTTTCTTTTATTTTTTTTTACATAAGTTTGGTTTGTCATACACTTATATTTATACACTAAACATGTATTTAATATTAATACACTAAACATGTATTTAATATTTATACACTAAACATGTATTTAATATTAGTACAAAAACATGTATTTAATTTTAATAAACTAAACATATATTTAATATTAATACACTAAACATGTATTTAATATTAATACAAAAACATGTATTTAATTTTAATAATCTAAACATATATTTATACATGTATTTAATTTTAATAAACTAAACATATATTTAATATTAATACACTAAACATGTATTTAATATTAATACAAAAACATGTATTTAATTTTAATAATCTAAACATATATTTAATATTAATACACTAAACATGTATTAAATATTCATACACTAAACATTTATTTAATATTCATTCAATAAACATGTAGTTATTATTCTTACACTTAATATGTATTTAATATTAATTCAAAAACATTTAATTTTAATAAACTAATCATATATTTAATATTAATACACTAAACATGTATTTAATATTTTTACACTAAACATGTATTTAATATTTATACACTAAAAGTGTATTTAATATTAATACACTAAACATGTATTTAATATTAATACACTAAACATGTATTTAATATTTATACAGTAAACATGTATTTAATATTCATACACTAAACATGTATTTAATATTAATACACTAAACATGTATTTAATATTTATACACTAAACATGTATTTAATATTCATAAACTAAACATGTATTTAACATTTATACACTAAACATGTATTTAATATACATACACTAAACATGTAGTTATTATTTATACACTAAACATGTATTTAATATTAATACACTAAACATGTATTTAATATTTATACACTAAACATGTATTTAATATTAATACACTAAATATGTATTTATTATATATCCACTAAACATGTATTTAATATTCATAAAATAAACATGTATTTAATATTCATACACTAAACGTGTATTTAATATTCATACACTAAACATGTATTTAATATTAATACAAAACATGTATTTAAGTTTAATTAACTAAACATATATTTAATATTATTACACTAAACATGTATTTAATATTTATACACTGAACCTGCATTTAATAGTTATACACTAATCATGTATTTAATATTAATACACTAATCATGTATTTAAAATTCATACACTAAATATGTATTTAATATTCATACAATTAACATGTATTTAATATTTATTCACGAAACATGTATTTAATATTTATACACTAAACATGTATTTAATATTCATACATTAAAAATGTATTTAATATTTATACAGTAAACATGTATTTAATATTAATACACTAAATATGTATTTATTAAATATCCACTAAACATGTATTTAATATTCATAAACTAAATATATATTTAACATTAATACACTAAACATGTATTTAATTTTAATAAACTAAACATATATTTAATATTAATACACTAAACATGTATTAAATATTCATACACTAAACATTTATTTAATATTCATTCAATAAACATGTAGTTATTATTCATACACTAAACATGTATTTAATATTTATACACTAAACATGTATTTAATATTAATACACTAAATATGTATTCATTATATATCCACTAAACATGTATTTAATATTCATAAACTAAATATATATTTAATATTAATACACTAAACATGTTTTTAATATTAATACACTAAACATGTATTTAATATTTTTACACTAAACATGTATTTAATATTCTTACACTAAACATGTATTTAATATTCATACACTAAACATGTATTTAATATTCATAAACTAAACATGTATTTAACATTTATACACTAAACATGTATTTAATATTCATACAAAAACATGTATTTAATGTTTATACACTAAACATGTATTTAATATTCATACACTAAACATGTAGTTATTATTTATACACTAAACATATATTTAATATTAATACAGTAAACATGTATTAAATATTTATACACTAAACATGTATTTAATATTAATACAAAAACATGTATTTAATTTTAATAAACTAAATATATATTTAATATTAATACACTAAACATGTATTTAATATTTTTACACTAAACCTGTATTTAATATTCATACACTCAAAGTGTATTTAATATTCATACACTAAACATGTGTTTAATATTAATACACTAAACATGTAGTTATTATTCATACACTAAACATGTATTTAATATGTATACACTAAACATGTATTTAATATTAATACACTAAATATGTATTTATTATATATCCACTAAACATGTATTTAACATTCATAAACTAAACATGTATTTAATATCCATAAACTAAACGTGTATTTAATATTCATACACTAAACATGTATTTAATATTAATACAAAACATGTATTTAAGTTTAATAAACTAAACATAGATTTAATATTAATACACTAAACATGTATTTAATATTTATACAGTAAACATGTATTGAATATTCATACACTAAACATGTATTTAATATTCATACACTAAACATGTATTTAATATTCATACACTAAACATGTATTTAATATTAATACAACAACATGTATTTAATTTTAATAAACTAAAAATATATTTAATATTATTACACTAAACATGTATTTAATATTTATACACTGAACATGTATTTAATATTCATACATTAAAAATAATTTAATATTCATACACTAAACATGTATTTAATATTCATACACTAAACATGTATTTAATATTCGTACACGAAACATGTATTTAATATTTATACACTAAACATGTATTTAATATTCATACACTAAACATGCATTTAATATTCATACACTAAACATGTATTTAATATTATACACTAAACATGCATTTAATATTCATACACTAAACATGTATTTAATATTATTACACTAAACATGTATTTAATATTTATACACTGAACATGTATTTAATAGTTATACACTAATCATGTGTTTAATATTAATACACTAAACATGTATTTAATATTCATACACTAAACATGTAGTTATTATTAATACACTAAACATGTATTTAATATTAATACAGTAAACATGTATTTAATATTCATAAACTAAACATGTATTTAACATTTATACACTAAACATGTATTTAATATTCATACACTAAACATGTATTTAATTTTTAATAAACTAAACATATATTTAATATTAATACACTAAACATGTATTTAATATTTATACACTAAACATGTATTTAATATTCATACATTAAACATGTATTTAATTTTAATAAACTAAACATATATTTAATATTAATACACTAAACATGTATTTAATATTTATACACTAAACATGTATTTAATATTCATACACTAAACATGTAGTTATTATTAATACACTAAACATGTATTTAATATTAATACAGTAAACATGTATTTAATATTCATAAACTAAACATGTATTTAACATTTATACACTAAACTTGTATTTAATATTCATACACTAAACATGTATTTAATTTTTAATAAACTAAACATATATTTAATATTAATACACTAAACATGTATTTAATATTCGTACACGAAACATGTATTTAATATTTATACACTAAACATGTATTTAATATTCATACACTAAACATGCATTTAATATTCATACACTAAACATGTATTTAATATTATACACTAAACATGCATTTAATATTCATACACGAAACATGTATTTAATATTTATACACTAAACATGTATTTAATATTCATACACTAAACATGCATTTAATATTCATACACTAAACATGTATTTAATATTATACACTAAACATGCATTTAATATTCATACACTAAACATGTATTTAATATTATTACACTAAACATGTATTTAATATTTATACACTTAACATGTATTTAATATTTATTCACGAAACATGCATTTAATATTTATACACTAAAAATGTATTTAATATTCATACATTAAAAAGGTATTTAATATTCATACACTAAACATGTATTTAATATTCATACATTAAACATGTATTTAATATTTATACACTAAACATGTATTTAATATTCGTACACGAAACATGTATTTAATATTTATACACTAAACATGTATTTAATATTCATACATTAAACATGTATTCAATATTCATACACTAAACATGTATTTAATATTTATACACTAAACATGTATTTAATATTCATACACTAAACATGTATTTAATATTTATACAAAAAACATGTATTTAATTTTAATAAACTAAACATATATTTAATATTAATACACTAAACATGTATTTAATATTTATACACTAAACATGTATTTAATATTCATACACTAAACATGTAGTTATTATTAATACACTAAACATGTATTTAATATTAATACAGTAAACATGTATTTAATATTCATAAACTAAACATGTATTTAACATTTATACACTAAACATGTATTTAATATTCATACACTAAACATGTATTTAATTTTTAATAAACTAAACATATATTTAATATTAATACACTAAACATGTATTTAATATTTATACACTAAACATGTATTTAATATTCATACACTAAACATGTAGTTATTATTCATACACTAAACATTTATTTAATATTAATACAGTAAACATGTATTAAATATTTATACACTAAACATGTATTTAATATTCATTCAATAAACATGTAGTTATTATTCTTACACTTAATATGTATTTAATATTAATACAAAAACATGTATTTAATTTTAATAAACTAAATATATATTTAATATTAATACACTACACATGTATTTAATATTTTTATACTAAACGTGTATTTAATATTCATACACTAAAAGTGTATTTAATATTCATACACTAAACATGTGTTTAATATTAATACAAAAACATGTATTTAATTGTAATAAACTAAATACATATTTAATATTAATACACTAAACATGTATTTAATATTCATAAACTAAACATGTATTTAACATTCATACACTAAACATGTATTTAATATTCATACACTAAACATGTAGTTATTATTTATAAATTAAACATGTATTTAATATTTATACACTAAACATGTATTTAATATTAATACAAAAACATGTATTTAATTTTAATAAACTATACATATATTTAATATTATTACACTAAACATGTATTTAATATTTATACACTGAACATGTATTTAATAATCATATACTAAACGTATATGTAATCATATACTAATCATATATTTAATATTCATTTAGTAAACATGTATTTATTATCCTCTAAATAAGGCACACTTGGAAATAATGAATTTCTTTATGCGTGCAGTTGCGGCAGAAGTCCACAGGAGGGCGCACGTTCCCTCTTAATAAGTCCGGTCCTCTCCGTCTCTCTATCTCTCTTTTTCCTTTTTTTTTTGTTTCTTTTATTTTTTTTTATATAAGTTTGGTTTCTCATACACTTATATTTATACACTAAACATGTATTTAATATTAATACACTAAACATGTATTTAATATTTATACACTAAACAAGTATTTAATATTAGTACAAAAACATGTATTTAATTTTAATAAACTAAACATATATTTAATATTAATACACTAAACATGTATTTAATATTAATACAAAAACATGTATTTAATTTTAATAAACTAAACATATATTTAATATTAATACACTAAACATGTATTAAATATTCATACACTAAACATTTATTTAATATTCATTCAATAAACATGTAGTTATTATTCATACACTAAACATGTATTTAATATTTATACACTAAACATGTATTTAATATTAATACACTAAATATGTATTCATTATATATCCACT